>NW_028166348.1:0-194706 GCF_964263955.1 Coregonus lavaretus | reverse complement strand
ACTCATTTCAATAAATGTTGGAATATTGTTGATTTCTGTTTTTAAAGTCAGGATTCTGTGATTCCGTCCATGTTCTCCGCTACGTAGATTTTATAGGGCCCTACAGAAGGCTATTAGCTAGCCTACAACAGAGAGCAGTCACCACCTCCCAATGCCTCCCAAAGCTCCCATAGGAAATACATAATGCCCCTCATATCCTCCATTAAGTTCTCATGACCATCAATAAGACTGTTGGGGCCTGGAACATTCGTGAGAAGAACACCATGTCTGAGTCTCAAATGGCACCCGATTCCCTATATAGTGCACTACTTTTCACCAGAGTCCTATGTGTGCACTATAAAAGGGAATAGGATGCCATTTGGAACCCAAGCCATGACCAGCCTGTCTAGCTGTCTTTCTCCATGTCTCGCCATCAGAGATAGGAACAACGGCACAGAGACTCATGATGACAGGGCAATATTTCATCAGATTTGTCTGACTGTAAGAACACAGATAGAACCTCTGTAAGAACACAGATAGAACCTCTGTAAGAACACAGATAGAACCTCAGTTTCACCTTTGAAGACTAGAGACAGCAGCCTAGTTGTAGGAGAAAGGAGGCAGGTGGTATTTCAACAGTAAAGGAGAGCAGAGATGGAAAATGCTTTACTAATTGAATCCTCTGTTCTAAGACTTACCTAACACTGTAATAGCCAATGCAACAGTTGTCATAAACAGTCATGACACCTGACAAGAGCTTACGACAAGTGACTACAAACTGCCGTAACACAAACCGTTCGTTAACTTAGCTAGGTCAGCTAAAGTTTCAAGTTCTCTTTCAATTATTAAGTTTCGGTACTTCACTTATGGGATACGCCCCCAGCGTATTCGTCAGAACCCTTTATTACACTACGCCAGCCATGATTGGCTGGACGTCGAGACGTGTGCATTGGTAAAGGGTGTCCCTCCTACCCTATAAAAGGTCAGACACTGCTTCTGTCATCTAAAGACCTCTTCTTGCTTTTCTGCAGAAAGCTTACCTCGACACAACAGCATTTTCCAGAATTAGATAAACTGTCCACAGACGTGAGCTTACAACTCGTTCACCGGGCGCTATTCTCTGGACTGTGCTGTGGTGGCAATTTTCCTTCACCATAGTTAGAGGAAAATAATTACAGGGAGGAACGGGTTCAGCTGTAACACAGCTAACTCGTTCACGACCAAGTTAGCTGTATCCAAACAATGACTAGTCGTTAGCAAGCTATCCACCACGCTAGCTAGCTTTTGTGGTTTTACTAGCTACACCAAGTTTCTTACTAGCTACACCAAGCTATCTTTTCTAATCTGTCTTTTCGGAAACGGTATCCGGCCATCACACCGAGTGATGGGCTTCCTGATTTGAGACGACAATGACTATCTCCTCCACCAATCCTGAGCTTGTTCCAGGGTGCAAGTTCCCAGGCACCTCAGTGTTCTTTCCGGCGTACCGGGCCCAAGTCGGTGGTCACAGAGTACAGCCCAAAGAGGAGAAGAGACAATGTTCAGGTGGATGCTCCTACAACGCCCCCCCTCTAGTCTCACAAACACTCCCCAATGTTCAGGTGGATGCTCCTACAACGCCCCCCTCTAGTCTCACAAACACTCCCCAATGTTCAGGTGGATGCTCCTACAACGCCCCCCTCTAGTCTCACAAACACTCCCCAATGTTCAGGTGGATGCTCCTACAACACCCCCCTCTAGTCTCACAAACACTCCCCAATGTTCAGGTGGATGCTCCTACAACGCCCCCCCTCTAGTCTCACAAACACTCCCCAATGTTCAGGTGGATGCTCCTACAACGCCCCCCCTCTAGTCTCACAAACACTCCCCAATGTTCAGGTGGATGCTCCTACAACGCCCCCCTCTAGTCTCACAAACACTCCCCAATGTTCAGGTGGATGCTCCTACAACGCCCCCCTCTAGTCTCACAAACACTCCCCAATGTTCAGGTGGATGCTCCTACAAGGCCCCCCTCTAGTCTCACAAACACTCCCCAATGTTCAGGTGGATGCTCCTACAACGCCCCCCTCTAGTCTCACAAACACTCCCCAATGTTCAGGTGGATGCTCCTACAACGCCCCCCCTCTAGTCTCACAAACACTCCCCAATGTTCAGGTGGATGCTCCTACAACGCCCCCCCTCTAGTCTCACAAACACTCCCCAATGTTCAGGTGGATGCTCCTACAACGCCCCCCTCTAGTCTCACAAACACTCCCCAATGTTCAGGTGGATGCTCCTACAACGCCCCCCTCTAGTCTCACAAACACTCCCCAATGTTCAGGTGGATGCTCCTACAACGCCCCCCTCTAGTCTCACAAACACTCCCCAATGTTCAGGTGGATGCTCCTACAACGCCCCCCTCTAGTCTCACAAACACTCCCCAATGTTCAGGTGGATGCTCCTACAACGCCCCCCCTCTAGTCTCACAAACACTCCCCAATGTTCAGGTGGATGCTCCTACAACGCCCCCCTCTAGTCTCACAAACACTCCCCAATGTTCAGGTGGATGCTCCTACAACGCCCCCCCTCTAGTCTCACAAACACTCCCCAATGTTCAGGTGGATGCTCCTACAACGCCCCCCCTCTAGTCTCACAAACACTCCCCAATGTTCAGGTGGATGCTCCTACAACGCCCCCCTCTAGTCTCACAAACACTCCCCAATGTTCAGGTGGATGCTCCTACAACGCCCCCCTCTAGTCTCACAAACACTCCCCAATGTTCAGGTGGATGCTCCTACAACGCCCCCCTCTAGTCTCACAAACACTCCCCAATGTTCAGGTGGATGCTCCTACAACGCCCCCCTCTAGTCTCACAAACACTCCCCAATGTTCAGGTGGATGCTCCTACAACACCCCCCTCTAGTCTCACAAACACTCCCCAATGTTCAGGTGGATGCTCCTACAACGCCCCCCCTCTAGTCTCACAAACACTCCCCAATGTTCAGGTGGATGCTCCTACAACGCCCCCCCTCTAGTCTCACAAACACTCCCCAATGTTCAGGTGGATGCTCCTACAACGCCCCCCTCTAGTCTCACAAACACTCCCCAATGTTCAGGTGGATGCTCCTACAACGCCCCCCTCTAGTCTCACAAACACTCCCCAATGTTCAGGTGGATGCTCCTACAAGGCCCCCCTCTAGTCTCACAAACACTCCCCAATGTTCAGGTGGATGCTCCTACAACGCCCCCCTCTAGTCTCACAAACACTCCCCAATGTTCAGGTGGATGCTCCTACAACGCCCCCCCTCTAGTCTCACAAACACTCCCCAATGTTCAGGTGGATGCTCCTACAACGCCCCCCCTCTAGTCTCACAAACACTCCCCAATGTTCAGGTGGATGCTCCTACAACGCCCCCCTCTAGTCTCACAAACACTCCCCAATGTTCAGGTGGATGCTCCTACAACGCCCCCCTCTAGTCTCACAAACACTCCCCAATGTTCAGGTGGATGCTCCTACAACGCCCCCCTCTAGTCTCACAAACACTCCCCAATGTTCAGGTGGATGCTCCTACAACGCCCCCCTCTAGTCTCACAAACACTCCCCAATGTTCAGGTGGATGCTCCTACAACGCCCCCCCTCTAGTCTCACAAACACTCCCCAATGTTCAGGTGGATGCTCCTACAACGCCCCCCTCTAGTCTCACAAACACTCCCCAATGTTCAGGTGGATGCTCCTACAACGCCCCCCCTCTAGTCTCACAAACACTCCCCAATGTTCAGGTGGATGCTCCTACAACGCCCCCCCTCTAGTCTCACAAACACTCCCCAATGTTCAGGTGGATGCTCCTACAACGCCCCCCTCTAGTCTCACAAACACTCCCCAATGTTCAGGTGGATGCTCCTACAACGCCCCCCTCTAGTCTCACAAACACTCCCCAATGTTCAGGTGGATGCTCCTACAACGCCCCCCTCTAGTCTCACAAACACTCCCCAATGTTCAGGTGGATGCTCCTACAACGCCCCCCTCTAGTCTCACAAACACTCCCCAATGTTCAGGTGGATGCTCCTACAACGCCCCCCTCTAGTCTCACAAACACTCCCCAATGTTCAGGTGGATGCTCCTACAACGCCCCCCTCTAGTCTCACAAACACTCCCCAATGTTCAGGTGGATGCTCCTACAACACCCCCCTCTAGTCTCACAAACACTCCCCAATGTTCAGGTGGATGCTCCTACAACGCCCCCCTCTAGTCTCACAAACACTCCCCAATGTTCAGGTGGATGCTCCTACAACGCCCCCCTCTAGTCTCACAAACACTCCCCAATGTTCAGGTGGATGCTCCTACAACACCCCCCTCTAGTCTCACAAACACTCCCCAATGTTCAGGTGGATGCTCCTACAACGCCCCACTCTAGTCTCACAAACACTCCCCAATGTTCAGGTGGATGCTCCTACAACGCCCCCCTCTAGTCTCACAAACACTCCCCAATGTTCAGGTGGATGCTCCTACAACGCCCCCCTCTAGTCTCACAAACACTCCCCAATGTTCAGGTGGATGCTCCTACAACGCCCCCCTCTAGTCTCACAAACACTCCCCAATGTTCAGGTGGATCCTCCTACAACACCCCCCTCTAGTCTCACAAACACTCCCCAATGTTCAGGTGGATGCTCCTACATCGCCCCCCCCTCTAGTCTCACAAACACTCCCCAATGTTCAGGTGGATGCTCCTACATCGCCCCCCCTCTAGTCTCACAAACACTCCCCAATGTTCAGGTGGATGCTCCTACAACGCCCCCCTCTAGTCTCACAAACACTCCCCAATGTTCAGGTGGATGCTCCTACAACGCCCCCCTCTAGTCTCACAAACACTCCCCAATGTTCAGGTGGATGCTCCTACAACACCCCCCTCTAGTCTCACAAACACTCCCCAATGTTCAGGTGGATGCTCCTACATCGCCCCCCCTCTAGTCTCACAAACACTCCCCAATGTTCAGGTGGATGCTCCTACATCGCCCCCCCTCTAGTCTCACAAACACTCCCCAATGTTCAGGTGGATGCTCCTACAACGCCCCCCTCTAGTCTCACAAACACTCCCCAATGTTCAGGTGGATGCTCCTACAACGCCCCCCTCTAGTCTCACAAACACTCCCCAATGTTCAGGTGGATGCTCCTACAACACCCCCCTCTAGTCTCACAAACACTCCCCAATGTTCAGGTGGATGCTCCTACAACGCCCCCCTCTAGTCTCACAAACACTCCCCAATGTTCAGGTGGATGCTCCTACAACGCCCCCCTCTAGTCTCACAAACACTCCCCAATGTTCAGGTGGATGCTCCTACAACGCCCCCCTCTAGTCTCACAAACACTCCCCAATGTTCAGGTGGATGCTCCTACAACGCCCCCCTCTAGTCTCACAAACACTCCCCAATGTTCAGGTGGATGCTCCTACAACGCCCCCCTCTAGTCTCACAAACACTCCCCAATGTTCAGGTGGATGCTCCTACAACACCCCCCTCTAGTCTCACAAACACTCCCCAATGTTCAGGTGGATGCTCCTACAACGCCCCCCTCTAGTCTCACAAACACTCCCCAATGTTCAGGTGGATGCTCCTACAAGGCCCCCCTCTAGTCTCACAAACACTCCCCAATGTTCAGGTGGATGCTCCTACAACGCCCCCCTCTAGTCTCACAAACACTCCCCAATGTTCAGGTGGATGCTCCTACAACGCCCCCCTCTAGTCTCACAAACACTCCCCAATGTTCAGGTGGATGCTCCTACAACACCCCCCTCTAGTCTCACAAACACTCCCCAATGTTCAGGTGGATGCTCCTACAACGCCCCCCTCTAGTCTCACAAACACTCCCCAATGTTCAGGTGGATGCTCCTACAAGGCCCCCCTCTAGTCTCACAAACACTCCCCAATGTTCAGGTGGATGCTCCTACAACGCCCCCCTCTAGTCTCACAAACACTCCCCAATGTTCAGGTGGATGCTCCTACAACGCCCCCCCTCTAGTCTCACAAACACTCCCCAATGTTCAGGTGGATGCTCCTACAACGCCCCCCTCTAGTCTCACAAACACTCCCCAATGTTCAGGTGGATGCTCCTACAACACCCCCCTCTAGTCTCACAAACACTCCCCAATGTTCAGGTGGATGCTCCTACAACGCCCCCCCTCTAGTCTCACAAACACTCCCCAATGTTCAGGTGGATGCTCCTACAACGCCCCCCTCTAGTCTCACAAACACTCCCCAATGTTCAGGTGGATGCTCCTACAACACCCCCCTCTAGTCTCACAAACACTCCCCAATGTTCAGGTGGATGCTCCTACAACGCCCCCCCTCTAGTCTCACAAACACTCCCCAATGTTCAGGTGGATGCTCCTACAACACCCCCCCTCTAGTCTCACAAACACTCCCCAATGTTCAGGTGGATGCTCCTACAACGCCCCCCTCTAGTCTCACAAACACTCCCCAATGTTCAGGTGGATGCTCCTACAACGCCCCCCTCTAGTCTCACAAACACTCCCCAATGTTCAGGTGGATGCTCCTACAACACCCCCCTCTAGTCTCACAAACACTCCCCAATGTTCAGGTGGATGCTCCTACAACGCCCCCCCTCTAGTCTCACAAACACTCCCCAATGTTCAGGTGGATGCTCCTACAACACCCCCCTCTAGTCTCACAAACACTCCCCAATGTTCAGGTGGATGCTCCTACAACACCCCCCCTCTAGTCTCACAAACACTCCCCAATGTTCAGGTGGATGCTCCTACAACGCCCCCCTCTAGTCTCACAAACACTCCCCAATGTCAGTTCACATAAACAAAATGTTACACTAGCACAACCAGGCTACAGGTCAAGGCCACAGTCAGACATCCAAAATGTAAACAAACAGGGTGCCTTCCTATAACGCCAATAGAGCGAGCTACCGCTCCTTCTGTGGTGATAGGCCACAGAAGCACTCCCCCGGTCCGGGCAATTAGAGCATACGCAGTGCGTCGCGGACTGTCATACACCCCCCCCCCCGGGACAGAGGGGTGGTGCTGCACATTCTCTCGGAGCGGAGAGAGAACTGACGGGCATGCACAGTGTCAAACTGGGTACAGGGCACGATAGACAGGGGATACAGACATAATGCCACACATTTTACATTTACGTCATTTAGCAGACGCTCTTATCCAGAGCGACTTACAAATTGGTGCATTCACCTTATAGCCAGTGGGATAACCACGACACAATCTAATGTATTTGTCCTCGTGCTCAGTTGTGCACCGGGGCCTCCCATTCCTCTTTCTATTCTGGTTAGAGCCAGTTCGCGCTGTTCTGTGAAGGGAGTAGTACACTGCGTTGTACGAGATCTTCCGTTTCTTGGCAATATGGAATAGCCTTCATTTCTCAGAACAAGAATAGACTTACGCGTTTCAGAAGAAAGTTCTTTGTTTCTGGCCATTTTGAGCCTGTAATCGCTCCAGATACTACCTAGTCTCAAGAAGGCCAGTTGTATTGCTTCTTTAAATCAGCATAACAGTTTTCAGTTGTGCTAACATATTAGCCAATTAGCCAACAATTAGCCTTTTAAAATGATAAACTTGGATTAGCAAACACAACGTGCCATTGGAACACCGGACTGATGGTTGCTGATAATGGGCCTCTGTACGCCTATGTAGATATTCCATTAAAAATCTGCAGTTTCCAGCTAAAATAGCCATTTACAACATTTTCTGATCAATTTTATGTTATTTTAATGGACAAACAAATTGCTTTTCTTTTGAAAACAAGGACATTTATATATATACACACACAGTGGGGAGAACAAGTATTTGATACACTGCCGATTTTGCAGGTTTTCCTACTTACAAAGCATGTAGAGGTCTGTAATTTTTATCATAGCTACAGTTCAACTGTGAGAGACGGAATCTAAAACAAAAATCCAGAAAATCACATTGTATGATTTTTAAGTAATTAATTTGCATTTTATTGCATGACATAAGTATTTGATACATCAGAAAAGCATAACTTAATATTTGGTACAGAAACCTTTGTTTGCAATTACAGAGAGCATACGTTTCCTGTAGGTCTTGACCAGGTTTGCACACACTGCAGAAGGGACTTTGGCCCACTCCTCCATACAGACCTTCTCCAGATCCTTCAGGTTTTGGGGCTGTCGCTGGGCAATACGGACTTTCAGTTCCCTCCAAAGATTTTCTATTGGGTTCAGGTCTGGAGACTGGCTAGGCCACTCCAGGACCTTGAGATGCTTCTTACGGAGCCACTCCTTAGTTGCCCTGGCTGTGTGTTTCGGGTCGTTGTCATGCTGGAAGACCCAGCCACGACCCATCTTCAATGCTCTTACTGAGGGAAGGAGGTTGTTGGCCAAGATCTCGCGATACATGGCCCCATCCATCCTCCCCTCAATACGGTGCAGTCGTCCTGTCCCCTTTGCAGAAAAGCATCCCCAAAGAATGATGTTTCCACCTCCATGCTTCACGGTTGGGATGGGGTTCTTGGGGTTGTACTCATCCTTCTTCTTCCTCCAAACACGGCGAGTGGAGATTAGACCAAAAAACTATATTTTTGTCTCATCAGACCACATGACCTTTTCCCATTCCTCCTCTGGATCATCCAGATGGTCATTGGCAAACTTCAGACGGGCCTGGACATGCGCTGGCTTGAGCAGGGGGACCTTGCGTGCGCTGCAGGATTTTAATCCATGACGGCGTAGTGTGTTACTAATGGTTTTCTTTGAGACTGTGGTCCCAGCTCTCTTCAGGTCATTGACCAGGTCCTGCCGTGTAGTTCTGGGCTGATCCCTCACCTTCCTCATGATCATTGATGCCCCACGAGGTGAGATCTTGCATGGAGCCCCAGACCGAGGGTGATTGACCGTCATCTTGAACTTCTTCCATTTTCTAATAATTGCGCCAACAGTTGTTGCCTTCTCACCAAGCTGCTTGCCTATTGTCCTGTAGCCCATCCCAGCCTTGTGCAGGTCTACAATTTTATCCCTGATGTCCTTACACAGCTCTCTGGTCTTGGCCATTGTGGGGAGGTTGGAGTCTGTTTGACTGAGTGTGTGGACAGGTGTCTTTTATACAGGTAACGAGTTCAAACAGGTGCAGTTAATACAGGTAATGAGTGCAGAACAGGAGGGCTTCTTAAAGAAAAACTAACAAGTCTGTGAGAGCCGGAATTCTTACTTGTTGGTAGGTGATCAAATACTTATGTCATGCAATAAAATGCAAATTAATTACTTAAAATTCATACAATGTGATTTTCTGGATTTGTTTTAGATACCGTCTCTCACAGTTGAAGTGTACCTATGATAAGAATTACAGACCTCTACATGCTTTGTAAGTAGGAAAACCTGCAAAATCGGCAGTGTATCAAATACTTCTTCTCCCCACTGTATATTTGCAGTATTAAAAGCTGATCTACACCCTAAAAAGAATAATAATAATAATAATAATAATCTGTGTAGTTATTCCCTCCGTAAGGCAATCCAACAGGCAAAACGTCAGTACAGAGACAAAGTGGAGTCGCAATTAAACGGCTCAGACACGAGACGTATGTGGCAGGGTCTACAGACAATCACAGATTACAAAGGGAAAACAAGGCATGTCGCGGACACCGGCGTCTTGCTCCCGGACAAGCTAAACACCTTCTTCGCCCGCTTTGAGGATAACGCAGTGCCACCGACGCGGCCCGCTCCCAAGGACTGTGGGCTCTCGTTCTTCAAGATCGACGTAAGTAAGATATTTAAGCGTGTTAACCCTCGCAAGGCTGCCGGCCCAGACGGCATCCCTAGCCGCGTCTTCAGAGCATGCGCAGACCAGCTGGCCGGAGTGTTTACATATTCAATCTCTCCCTATCCCAGTCTGCTGTCCCCACTTGCTTCAAGATGTCCACCATTGTTCCTGTATCCAAGAGAGCAAAGGTAACTGAACTAAATGACTATCGCCCCGTAGCACTCACTTCTGTCATCATGAAGTGCGTTGAGAGGCTAGTTAAGGATCATATCACTTCTACCTTACCTGACACCCTAGACCCACTTCAATTTGCTTACCACCCAATAGATCCACAGACGATGCAATCGCCATTGCATTGCACACTGCCCTATCCCATCTGGACAAGAGGAATACCTACGTCAGAATGCTGTTCATTGACTATAGCTCAGTCTTCAATACCATAGTACCCTCCAAGCTCATCATTAAGCTCGGGCCCTGGGTCTGAACCCCGCCCTGTGCAACTGGGTCCTGGACTTCCTGACAGGCCGCCCCCAGGTGGTGAAGGTAGCAAACAACACCTCCACTTCGCTGATCCTCAACACAGGGGCCCCACAAGGGTGCGTGCTCAGCCCCCTCCTGTACTCCCTGTTCACCCATGACTGCGTGGCCATGCACGCCTCCAACTCAATCATCAAGTTTGCAGACAACACCACAGTAGTAGGCCTGATTACCAACAATGACGAGACAGCCTACAGGGAGGAGGTGAGGGCTCTGGTAGAGTGGAGCCAGGAAAATAACCTCTCTCTCAACATCAACAAAACGAAGGAGCTGATCGTGGACTTCAGGAAAGCAGAGGGAGAACTCCCCTATCCACATCGACGGGACCGCAGTGGAGATGGTGGAAAGCTTCAAGTTCCTCGGTGTACACATCACTGACAATCTGAAATGGTCCACCCACACAGACAGTGTAGTTAAGAAGTCGCAACAGCACCTCTTCAACCTCAGCAGGCTGAAGAAATGTGGCTTGGCCCCTAAGACCCTCACAAACTTTTACAACTGCACTGCCCACAACTGCAGATCTCTCCAGAGGGTGGTACGGTCATCCCAACGCATCACCGGGGGCACACTGCCTTCCCTCCAGGACACCTACAGCACCCGATGTCACAGGAAGGCCAAAAATATCATCAAGGACATCAACCACCCGAGCCACGGTCTGTTCACCCCGCTATCATCCAGAAGGCGAGGTCAGTAAAGGTGCATCAAAGCTGTGACCCAGAGACTGAAAAACAGCTTCTATCTCAAGGCCATCAGACTGTTAAATAGCCATCACTAGCCGGGTACCACCCGGCTACTCAACCCTGCACCTTAGAGGCTGCTGCCCTATATACATACACATGGAATCACTGGCCACTTTAAATAATGGAACACTAATCACTTTAATAAGGTTTACATACTGCTTTACTCATCTCATACACTACCGGTCAAAAGTTTTAGAACACCTACTCATTCAAGGGTTTTTCTTTATTGTTACTATTTTTTACATTGTAGAATAATAGTGAAGACATCAAAACTATGAAATAACACGTGTAATCATGTAGTAACCAAAAAAGTATTTTATATTTGAGATTCTTCAAATAGCCACCCTTTGTCTTGATGACAGCTTTGCACACTCTTGGCATTCTCTCAACCAGCTTCATGAGGTAACCTGGAATGCATTTCAATTAACAGGTGTGCCATCTTAAAAGTTAATTTGTGGAATTTCTTTCCTTCTTAAGGCGTTTCAGCCAATCAGTTGTGTTTAACTCTGTTTTCATGTATTCATGTTGTGGGAAGGTGGGGGGGGGGGGGGGGGGGGGGGGGGGTTATACAGAAGATAGCCCTATTTGGTAAAAGACCAAGTTCATATTATGGCAAGAACAGCTCAAATAAGCAAAGAGAAACGACAGTCCATCATTACTTTAAGACATGAAGGTCAGTCAATACGGAAAATGTCAAGAACTTTTAAAGTTTCTTCAAGTGCAGTCGCAAAAACCATCAAGCGCTATGATGAAACTGGCTCTCATGAGGACCGCCACAGGAATGGAAGACCCAGAGTTACCTCTGCTGCAGAGGATAAGTTCATTAGAGTTACCAGCCTCAGAAATTGCAGCCCAAATAAATGCTTCACAGAGTTCAATTAACAAACATCTCAACATCAACTGTTCAGAGGAGACTGTGTAAATCAGGCCTTCATGGTCGAATTGCTGCAAAGAAACCACTAGTAAAGGAGAAGAGACTTGCTCCGCATGTGTATTTCCCACCGTAAAGCATGGAGGAGGAGGTGTTATGTTGTGGGGGTGCTTTGCTGGTGACACTGTCTGTGATTTATTTAGAATTCAAGGCACACTTAACCAGCATGGCTACCACAGCATTCTGCAGCGATACACCATCCCATCTGGTTTGGGCTTAGTGGGACTATCATTTGATCTTCTACAGGACAATGACCCAACACACCTCCAGGCTGTGTAAGGGCTATTTTACCAAGAAGGAGAGTGATGGAGTGCTGCATCAGATGACCTGGCCTCCACAATCCCCCGACCTCAACCAAATTAAGATGGTTTGGGATGAGTCGGACAGCAGAGTGAAGGAAAAGCAGCCAACAAGTGCTCAGCATATGTGGGAACTCCTTCAAGACTGTTCCAGGTGAAGCTGGTTGAGAGAATACCAAGAGTATGCAAAGCTGTCATCAAGACAAAGGGTGGCTATTTGAAGAATCTCAAATAGAAGATATATTTTGATTTGTTTAACACTTTTTTGGTTACTACATGATTCCATATGTGTTATTTCATAGATTTGATGTCTTCACTACTTTTCTACAATGTCGATGTGCCCTTGAGCAAGGCACTTAACCCTAATTGCTCCTGTAAGTCGCTCTGGATAAGAGCGTCTGCTAAATGACTAAAATGTTTTTAAAAAATTAAGGTTTGCATATTATCACAAAAAAGGTAAAAGGGTAGTGAATTGATTTTAGCTTCAGCTGTAAGCTAGCAAGGAAAGTTGGCCTACAAAGCTGGAAGCTACCAGTATCTTCTTGCATTGTAACGTGTTACAGCCTGTATGGACATTGTTTTGCGAACAGTATTTAACAGTTTCAACATTTTCTACATGCCGTGTTGCATTATTCAAGTGTGTTAACTTCTGTGCAGCATGAGTGGTGATGCAGCCCAGCCTCCTCAGGACAGGCTAGAGCTAGCGATCAGTAAGTGGAGAAGGCACGGTGCACTGGCGCTATAAGGGGACATTTTGCTGTGCTGATAGACACTAGGGTTGGTCGGTAACCAGATTTTCATATCGTCATACCGTCCTTCTCTCATGTTGGGATTTATGGTATTCCCGTGTAAGTACACAAGGGGGTGCTAAAAACGTAGAAAAAAGCCCATTGGCCATCTATTAGCAGAATGCTAACAAAATTAGCACAAGTAATAGCGAATTCCTATAGAGGCTGCTAGTTAAATATGCTAACGAGCGCAAACGGAAATGAAAGACCCACAATCCAGCTCATGAAGTTATACATATAGATAGCAGCTATTGGATGTAATTTCTGTTGAGTTTGGACATTTACAAGCAAATGTGAACGAGAGACTTTGTGCAAGTGAACAAAGTTTTGACGCATGCTTGTCTGAAGTAAGAAGAGCACAGGCTCTGGAGCAACTTGTGTACATGCTGTGTCTGTGTGGAGTCGCTAAGGCAACGGGCCTGCCTGCTCTGCTCGGAGAAGAGAGGGGAGGAGCAGACTGAGGGGCTGAAAACAGAGAGGAGATAAAAAAAAACGAGTAAATCCAGATAGCAGCAGTGGCAGCCGTACAGATATCTTATCCAGACAGCTTTGACTTCTCAAACATGGCAGAATATGATGCCCCACTATATGAGGCCCCATCTTAATCCAGCCACTTACTGAGATAACTAGCAAGTTAAACCAAACACACAGCTGGACTCACCTGCTCTCACTTTCTCTTGTTGTGCCGTTTACAAACAAACACGTGACTGGCTCAACTGTTCTGGGGAACTATGGTAAGCTTCATAATGTCAAATAATGTGAAAGGTGAAATTAAGAAATCAATCTGCATTATCTCCTAACACATTGCACAAGTTGACTGCAAGTATTTATTTAAAAATTACCGCAGGTATTTACTGCAGGTAAAATACTGCAGGTATTTACTTGAAAAACCATCCCGTGGCTATTTCCAAATACCCCGATATACGGTACTGTATATACGGTATACCGCCCAAACCTAATAGATAGACCTGATCCTCTCTCAATCAGTAGACGACAAGAGACACATTTGACAGAAGTACCGAAACTAACCAAAAATAGTTTTGGCCTCAGTGCTATTAGCCTATACAAACGCATTGAATAACAGATTCACTACATCGAACAACAACAAAATATCAAAAGGAAGTTTCTTCTGACGTGTCTGTCCTAAATCTGAGAGATATAAGATCAGGAACAAATGTTGTTGTTGTTATTTATTTTTGTACATGTATTTAACCCTTTATTTTTGCCACTAAACATTCTCCATATTACTTCCATACATTTTTTCAATTGGTCCCGGGGGACCTAAAGACGAGTCTTGTGTGGCATCTGGCCGTCCTAAAACGGAGAACACCATCGTTTTCGTGATAGTCTCACCTTTCCAGAGGCGTCATATTAGTGTGTAGCCCCAAACTGTTCGGACGCTACAGACAGAAGTTGGCAGATCTGCTGTACAGACTTCAGACGAGTCCCAAGACACTTCCAAGACGCTTGTGGGGGTCATAGAGCAAAACGGAGAACACCTTCGTGTTCGTGAGAGTCTCATCTTTCCATAGAGGCCAAACCATTCTGATGCTACAGACGACTTTGTGAGAAGAACGATTTTCGGGATCTCATGGTCTGACAAACACCGCTCTAGCTCTGCCACCTTTCACCGCAGATGCGGAAGTGCGACATAGGCAGATGCGGTGGATTGAGAAGCATCCAATACAAAAACAGATCTCTCTAGCTTAAACTCACAGGTTTTATGGGGATTTTGTTATTATATAATAATGAAAAATAATATGCCATTTAGCAGACGCTTTTATCCAAAGCGACTTACAGTCATGCGTGCATACATTTTTGTGTATGGGTGGTCCCGGGGATCGAACCCACTACCCTGGCGTTACAAGCGCCGTGCTCTACCAGCTGAGCTACAGAGGACCACATTATGATATTTAGATTTCCGCAGGGGCGCGGACATTGACCTTAGGGGGTTGATAGTCAGTGTGGAGGAGGTGTTGTTGCCAATCCTCACAGCTTGTGGTCTGCCCGTCAGGAAGTCCAGGATCCAGTTGCAGAGGGTGGTGTCCAGTCCCAGGACTCTGAGCTTGGTGTCGAGCTTGGAGGGAACAATAGTGTCGAATGCTGAACTGTAGTCAATGAACAGCATTCTCACATAGGTGTTCCTCTTGTCCAGATGTGTTAATAGTGATGGAAATGGCATCTTCCATGGATCTGTTGGAGCAGTGGACAGATTAGATTGGGTCCAGTGTGCCTGGCATGATGGCCTTGATGTGGGTCATGACCAGCCTCTCAAAGCACTTCATGATGACAGGGGTGAGCGTGACGGGGCGATAGTCATTTGGACGTCACCTTGTTTTTCTTGGGCACTGGGACGATGGTCTCCTTGAAGCGGATGGGGACTACTGCTTGGGACAGGTTGAAGATGCCTGAGAAGACACCCGCCAGCTGGTCAGCACACACTGAGGATGCGGCTAGGGATGCTTTATAAGCATTCACTCTTTCGTTGAGAGTTTTCCTCATGTAAGCCTAGTTGTCAAGAGCAGCGAGAGTCTTCCTGGATGGCTTGGTATTGTCTGCTTCGAAGCGAGCATATAATGTGTTAAGCTTGTCTGGGAGGGAGGCTTCAGTGGGCACCACACAGCTGGATTTGTCTAAACCAGCTAGGCATACTGCTATCCAACCAGCTTACCTAATACCTAAAATAGTGAAAGGCTATATGTCACAACAGTCTGTAGTCATAAGCTGTTATGACTATTGTATGACTTTGTTATGACAGTTATGTAATGCTAATGGTCTCATTGCATCATGAACAGCCTTCACTAAGCAGGCCTGACACAGGCCAGAGAGAAGGATGTTGTTGCTATGACGTCGTCATGCTGGTCAGATATGGCTGAAGCCACCTCAGGCATAGCCTAGCGCACAACAATGCAAATAACATGTGTACTACTAGTACAGTACTACAAACACTGCAATGTGTACTAGAGACGGCAAGCGGTACCGGAGCGCCAAGTCTAGGTCCAAAAGACTTCTTAACAGCTTCTACCCCCAAGCCATGACTCCTGAACAGCTAATCAAATGGCTACTTGCATTGTCGTCGTTCCCCCCTCTTTTACGCTGCTGCTATTGTCTGTTTATTATCACTTTAACTCTACCTATATGTGCCCCCGCACGTTGACTCTGTACCGGTACCCCCTGTATATATTTTTTTGTTTTCTATTTTTTACTTAACACTTATATTTCTTAAAACTGCATTGTTGGTTAAGGGCTTGTAAGTTAGCGTTTCACTGTAAGGTCTACACCTGTTGTATTCGGCACGTGACAAATAACATTTGATTTGTAGCTCAGTTGGTAGAGCATGGCGCTTGCAACGCCAGGGTTGTGGGTTCGATTCCCACGGGGGGCCAGTATAAAAAATTAAAAAATAAATGTATGCACTCACTAACTGTAAGTCGCTCTGGATAAGAGCGTCTGCTAAATGACCAAAAATGTAAATGTAAAAATGTGCCTACACTAGCGAGAAGCAGGGTAAATCTATTTGAATTCAATCTCTTTTTTGACAGCACCCCTTTTGATTTGAACCAAATCTTCCATACATTGTAGAAATGCTCAGAAATTGACTTTTTAGACCTCAATTCAAAAACATTCAAAAGATGAAGGTGCTCAAAGTTTACCAATTTTGCATAGCCCAAATGGCAGTGGTCTGAAGGGATAGGTCCATTCTATGAATTATATTTATAGGATTGAAATCACACCCACCCTGAATTCAAGAGCATGCTGTGCCTCAACCGATGGCAGGCACAACACAAACATCTCAGATGATGTCAAGTAGGATCTAAGCTACAATATGAGAATATGAAGAAAACCCCCAGAGTTTAGGCGTTTTTAGTTAATCGATGTTAGGTTTAAAAAAAAAAAAATCAATATTTATTTAAAATGTATTTTTCAAGAAATTATGAAATAGTTTGACAACCCTGTTTGTAATATTTTAAATTATATAATCAAACTTAACCATTTATCTTTTCCAGTGATGAAGACATGGATGTCTCATGGTATGGTGGGGTATGCAAAATAGGTTAACTTTGAGCACCTCGATCTCCTGAATGCTTTGGCATCACTTTCTGACCCCTTCTACCATGGGGTAAACGTATACGGGAAGTTTAAATCAAAAGGGATGATGTCAAAAAGTGATTAAAAAGTGATACCCAGCGATAACAAGGTAGTCTGGTTGCTGAAAAAGCTGAACTAAAATAAGATCTGTGTTGAGACCAGGGTTGGGGTTAAACTAAAATAAGATCTGTGTTGAGGCCAGGGTTGGGGTTAAACTAAAATAAGATCTGTGTTGAGGCAAGGGTTGGGGTTAAACTAAAATAAGATCTGTGTTGAGACCAGTGTTGGGGTTAAACTAAAATAAGATCTGTGTTGAGGCCAGGGTTGGGGTTAAACTAAAATAAGATCTGTGTTGAGGCCAGGGTTGGGGTTAAACAAAAATAAGATCTGTGTTGAGACCAGGGTTGGGGGTTAATTCCATTGAGGAAAGTTTTGTCTTGTCAATAACAGGATGTTTTCTGTGTCATATGCTATGGATCTATTTATCTTCCAACCCAATCACATACCCATGGACACTCACATACCCATGGACACTCACATACCCATGGACACTCACAACCATGCGGCTCAATATGGACGCTCATATAACTATCTTTGCTGCGGGGGTCCGGGCGCATGTCCCCCCGGGAGATTTTTTTCTGTCGAACGTCTGTGAGAAGGTCCCTTCTGGTGACTTTTAAAAAATACATTCTACTCCAAAATGCATGAAAATGTAATTATGTTGACACCATCTGAAATATACTGTAACTGATGCAAGCACACGCGTGCGTGCGTGCGGGCGTGTGCGCGTGTGTGTGTGTATGTGTGTGTGTGCTAGGAGCCGCTGAGCTCACCTAAAGCTGTTGAAACACTCAATGCACCAATCACAAGTCATATCCTCCGCTGCCACTCCCACCGCCTGTTAGGAGTGTGTGTGTGTCTGTGTGTATGTGTGTGTGTGTCAGAGCTATTAATGAACTCGTTATGTATTAGGAAGCGTCAGGCTGTCTGAAGATCTATTACCCATCGGCAGCGGACACACACACACACACACACACACTAACAAACACAGACACTAACAAACACACACCATCCTCCTCCTCCTCTCCTCCTCCACATCTACATGTTCAGTGTCCTGTAACATGACGAGCCATCGGGAATTTATCCTCCCAGCCAGCCTCGGCTCCATCTGTGACTGTGTCCGCCGCACGCCGTAGACCTCCACAGCACACACCTGGGGAACCTCAGACAAGGTCTTTCCTTCAATCTCACCCACACTCCACATCACAGCTGCTCAAACCTCAATAGAGAGAGATCCAGAGGACAGTTGACTATCTGCTCGATTTCTTTGCATAGGAACGTGAACACCAGGGATCACCTAGCTCACACTCCACTTCTCCCAGAAGGACATCCACTGAAAGAATGGGAGATCTCACTGGAATGACCTGAGAGAAGACATCATCCTTCTTCCCTCTCTATTGTAAAAGGAGATCTACAGAGAAGACATCTGATTTCAACATCTCCTCCCTTCACTCTGCTGTAAAAGGTCACAGCTACAACTGGGGAAGTTCTTCTACTGGCCACTAGGGAAGAGAACAACTCTGCCTCCATTCAGCCTGGGCTCAGAGAGGCTGTCTGTCACTTACAGACTGGAGCTACTGTAAACAGGTCATACTACTCTGTCTCAATGGACTATTGGAGACACTGAATACTGAACACTATGAGGTGAGAGCGAAGACCTTTACCTTTCTTCTAGGGTTATTCTGACCTAGTGAAGTGGAGTATGGGAAAAAGCAAGTGAGAGGAAGATTTAGAGAAAGAGAGGGATTGAAAAGGAGAGGGAGATAGAGAGAGTGAGGAAGACATAAGAATTCAAAGGGAGAGAGGAAGGGTAAAGTGAGGGAGAAAGGAGAGAAAGAGAGGGATATGAATAAGAGAAGAGGAACAGTGAGTGAAACAAGGAGAGAGAGAGAGAGAGAGAGAGAGAGAGAGAGAGAGAGAGAGAGAGAGAGAGAGAGAGAGAGAGAGAGAGAGAGAGAGAGAGAGAGAGAGAGAGACGAGAGAGAGAGAGAGAGAGAGAGAGAGAGAGAGAGAGAGAGAGAGAGAGAGAGAGAGCTCACCTGGAGGAGAGGTAAAGGATTAGCTAACATCATATTGAAGAGGAGCGTGACTGTGTGGAAGACCTTCTGACACTGGACAGACATCTGGGAGATGACATATCAGCTGTGAGTAGCCTTTGTCTTTCACATCACTTAATGACTCAGGAAATTAAAATCACTAAACAAGGGAAGTGCTCAACTATATAGTATGCGTACTGCTAGTGTTTGATTTAAACAGTTAAACTGCTGTGGTATAATAAAAGACATATCAGAGGAATTAGTCAATATTTGATGACCTTATCCTGAATGAGACCACAGGATGACGTAGCTTGGCGTATAATTATGTCATAAATATTTGATGACAATACTGCACAACTTACTGTTATATTTAGATAGATCTGTTAGGCTAGGCTACAGTAGTTTGCTACCAGTTAATGTAATGGTTTTTTTTTTCAAACGTAAGCTATAGGCTACCTATACTGAGGCTTGCTAAAGTATTCACCCACCCTTGGCATTTTTCCTATTTTGTTGCCTTACAACCTGGAATTAAAATAGATTTTGGGGGGGTTTGTATCATTTGATTTACATAACATGCCTACCACTTTGAAGATGCAAAATATTTTTTATTGTGAAACAAACAAGAAATAAGACAAAAAAAACTGAAAACTTGAGCGTGCATAACTATTCACCACCCCAAAGACAATACTTTGTAGAGCCACCTTTTGCAGCAATTACAGCTGCAAGTCTCTTGGGGTATGTGATATACTGTCCGACAGCACACCTCCCCAAAATACCCAACCAATGCAGCTTCGCACGTGCATCCTCTATTCATTTAAATGTGGTGTTAGTTGGAGAAATAGTTTGATCCGCTCTAAGAATTCAAAATGTATGTGCTGCCAACACTCCAACACGTTTTCGGACTGATAGGCGCTTAACCTGACTCAACCTCTAACTGAGAAAAGTTTAGTGAGGTGAGTTTCTAAAGAGGAACCACCTTTGAAACCATAGCGACCGAAGCCACAAAGAGGCAGTTGGAGAC
This sequence comes from Coregonus lavaretus, assembly GCF_964263955.1. Classification (NCBI taxonomy): domain Eukaryota; kingdom Metazoa; phylum Chordata; class Actinopteri; order Salmoniformes; family Salmonidae; genus Coregonus; species Coregonus lavaretus. The sequence goes on along the minus strand of NW_028166348.1, from coordinate 174,498 downwards.
TCATAGTTACAGACTCACAGCTCAAGGTTCATTGTCTTCTGTAGTGGACAGCAGGGATGGGCAACTTTGATGAGGGGTGGGGGCCACAAAACATCTGAAGTCATTATGAGGGGCTGCAGTGGCTCGCGGGTCTACTAACCACATCTATACCTGGATGTGGTTGACCTGTCTGCTCTCCACACAGTGCTATGGAAGTGTAACCAAGTCTTCGTAACCAAGACTTCATAACCACAACACTAAAAAGAAGGCTATACAGTGAGGGAAAAAAGTATTTGATCCCCTGCTGATTTTGTACATTTGCCCAATGACAAAGAAATGATCAGTCTATAATTTTAATGGTAGGTTTATTTGAACAGTGAGAGACGGAATAACAACAACAAAATCCAGGAAAAAGCATGTCAAAAATGTTATAAATTGATTTGCATTTTAATGAGGGAAATAAGTATTTGACCCCTCTGCAAAACATGACTTAGTACTTGGTGGCAAAACCCTTGTTGGCAATCACAGAGGTTAGACGTTTCTTGTAGTTGGCCACCAGGTTTGCACACATCTCAGGAGGGATTTTGTCCCACTCCTCTTTGCAGATCTACTCCAAGTCATTAAGGTTTCGAGCCTGACGTTTGGTAACTCGAATCTTCAGCTCCCTCCGCAGATTTTCTATGGGATTAAGGTCTGGAGACTGGCTAGGCCACTCCTGGACCTTAATGTGCTTCTTCTTGAGCCACTCCTTTGTTGCCTTGGCCATGTGTTTTGGGTCATTGTCATGCGGGAATACCCATCCACGACCCATTGTCAATGCCCTGGCTGAGGGAAGGAGGTTCTCACCCAAGATTTGATGGTACATGGCCCCGTCCATCGTCCCTTTGATGCGGTGAAGTTGTCCTGTCCCCTTAGCAGAAAAAGACCCCCAAAGCATAATGTTTCCTCCTCCATGTTTGACGCTGGGGATGGTGTTCTTGGGGTCATAGGCAGCATTCCTCCTCCTCAAAACACAGCGAGTTGAGTTGATGCCAAAGAGCTCGATTTTGGTCTCATCTGACCACAACACTTTCACCCAGTTCTCCTCTGAATCATTCAGATGTTCATTGGCAAACTTCAGACGGGTATGTATATGTGCTTTCTTGAGCAGGGGGACCTTGTGGGCGCTGCAGGATTTCAGTCCTTCACGGCGTAGTGTGTTACCAATTGTTTTCTTGGTGACTATGGTCCCAGCTGCCTTGAGATCATTGACAAGATCCTCCCGTGTAGTTCTGGGCTGATTCCTCACCGTTCTCATGATCATTGCAACTCCACGAGGTGAGATCTTGCATGGAGCCCCAGGCCGAGGGAGATTGACAGTTATTTTGTGTTTCTTCCATTTGCGAATAATCGCACCAACTGTTGTCACCTTCTCACCAAGCTGCTTGGCGATGGTCTTGTAGCCCATTCCAGCCTTGGAGAGCTCTTTGGTCTTGGCCATGGTGGAGAGTTTGGAAGCTGATTGATTGATTGAGTCTGTGGACAGGTGTCTTTTATACAGGTAACAAACTGAGATTAGGAGCACTCCCTTTAAGAGTGTGCTCCTAATCTCAGCTCGTTACCTGTATAAAAGACACCTGGGAGCCAGAAATCTTTCTGAGGGGGTCAAATACTTATTTCCCTCGTTAAAATGCAAATCAATTTATAACATTTATGACATGCGTTTTTCTGGATTTTGTTGTTGTTATTCTGTCTCTCAAATAAACCTACCATTAAAATTATAGACTGATAATTTCTTTGTCAGTGGGCAAACGTACAAATCAGCAGGGGATCAAATACTTTTTTCCTTCACTGTACATTGCTGTCGGTTGGGATTGAAATGTCGCTGTTGTTGATTTTTCTCCTTGTATTATTGATCATGCGGCTTCGTTGTAATGCACTTTTCTTTTAGTATTGTCATGTTTATATTCACTATTTTATTCGTACTCAGTAAGGGCTCTATTCAATCTGTATCGCTGAAATGTAAAGGTCATTTCCCATTCCGCAGACATATGCAGTGTTTACCTTGAATGTAGTCTTCGCTAACACCGGAACATTCCCTTTACCTTTCAATCACGCTGTAATGCTGAACTTCCGCGATATGGATTGAATAGAGCTCTTGGTGGCTTTAGGTACACTACATGACCAAAAGTATGTGGACACCTGCTCGTCGAACATTTCATTCCAAAGTTTCTATGTCCACGTTTTTTTCCAAAAACTCTTAAATATCTGCTCGGAATTAACATTCAACGATGTATGCAGAAAGAATGGAATGTCAGCTATGACATGACACATTGACTTGAAAAAGTCTGTTTTGGTTATTGAACTAAAGTAAGTGAAGTGGCTTTACACCCGGTAACGGAATTGTGGTAACGGAATTTCATCATGGGTCCCTGATCTGTACTACACAGAAATGCACAATTATGGATATGAACGTCATTCTCTTCACGGTGAAGTATCCTGAATAGGTACACAAAAAAGTATAAATATGCAATATCCTCCTTAGCATATTTGGGTATCGTTCTACACAGTGGCTATTATTTTAATGAGCTCTGCCCCCAGACAATACCAAATTTGGTTGGTCCGGGACCAAATCTGAACCAATCATAGATGTCTATGATTCACAAGTTTGGACATCAAAGTACAGCACAGTAGAGTTTAGTAGAGTAGAGTATAGTTCAGTACAGTAGTGTACTCCAATCTAGTGTGCTCTACTGTGTACTGTATTGAACTGTACTCTACAGTACTGTATTATACTTTTCTTTACTGTGGTGTACTGTGGTGTACTGTACTGTACTGTGCTGTGCTGTGCTATGCTATGCTGTCCAAATTTCTGAACCCAACTGTCGTTTGTGGCTACAATGATTTCCCCATTGTGGCCAATTCATTTGCAGAAATTCCGTTACCAATTTTTCGGAAATTCCGTTACCGATTTGATATCAGTAAAAACACTAATTGATAAGTCTACCTTTAACTTGTTACTTCCGTGAACTTTCCTTATCCTCCCTTCTCATTCAAGTATAAATATACATTTTAAAGATATGTGTATTTTTGGCAGAAATATGTATCCAAAACTACACAGAACAAAAATATAAACGCAACATGCAACAATTTCAAAGATTTTACTGAGTTACAGTTCTTATCAGGAAATCATTCAATTGAAATAAATTCATTAGGACCTAATCTATGGATTTCACATGACTGGGAATACAGATATGCATCTGTTGGTCACAGATACCTTTTAAAAAAGTAGGCGTGTGGATCAGAAAACCAGTCAGTGTCTGGTGTGACCACCTTTTGCCTCATGCAGAGCGACACATCTCCTTCGCATGAAGTTGATCAGGCTGTTGATTGTGGCCTGTGGAATGTTGTCCCACTCCTTCAATGGCTGTGTAAAGTTGCTGGATATTGACGGGAACTGGAACATGCTGACGTACACGTCGATCCAGAGCATCCCAAACATGCTAAATGGGTGACATTGTCTGGTGAGTATGCAGGGCATGAAAGAACTGGGACATTTTCAGCTTCATGACATGGGGCCGTGCATTATCATGCTGAAACATGACGTGATGGCGGCGGATGAATGGCACAACAATGGGCCTCAGGATCTCGTCATGGTATCTCTGTTCATTAAATTGCTATCGATAAAATGCAATTGTGGTCGTTGTCCGTAGCTTATGCCTACCCATGCCATAACACCACCGCCACCATGGGGTACGCAGTCTGCCATTTGCCCGGTACAGTTGAAACCGGGATTCATCTGTGAAGAGCACACTTCACCAGTGTGCCAGTGGCCATCGAAGGTGAGCATTTGCCCATTGAAGCTGGTTACGATGCCGAACTGCATTAAGGTCAAGACCCTGCTGAGGACGACGAGCACGCAGATGAGCTTCCCTGAGACGGTTTCTGACAGTTTGTGCAGAAATTATTCGGTTGTGCAAACCCACAGTTTCATCAGTTGTCCGGGTGGCTGGTCTCAGACGATCCCGCAGGTGAAGAAGCCGGATGTGGAGGTCCAGGTCTGGCGTGGTTACACGGGGTCTGCGGTTGTGAGGCCGGTTGGACATACTGCCAAATTCTCTAAAATGACGTTGAAGGCAGCTTATGGTAGACAAATGAACATTCAATTATTTGGCAACAGCTCTGGTGGACATTCCTGCAGTCAGCATGCCAATTGCACACTCCCTCAAAACTTGAGACATCTGTGGCATTGTGTTGTGTGACAAAACCGCACATTTTAGAGTGGCCTTTTATTGTCCCCAGCACCAGTGTAATGATCATGCTGTTTTATCAGGTTCTTGATATGCCACACCTGTCAGGTGGATGGAATATCTTGGTAAATGAGAAATGCTCACTAACAGGGATGTAAACTAATTTGTGCACAACATTTGCGAGAAATAAGCTTTTTGTGCATATGGAAAATGTCTGGGATCTTTTATTTCAGCTCATGAAACATGGGACCAACACTTTACATGTTAAGTTTATATTTTTGTTCAGTATAAATATAAGTGTTGACATTAGTTCATACGTTACTTATGATGTCACTTGTTAAATCCACTTCAATCAGTGTAGATTGGGGAGGAGACAGGTTAAAGAAGGATTTTCAAGCCTTGAGACAATTGAGACATGGATTGTGCATGTGTGCCATTCAGAGGGTGAATGGGCAAGACAAAATATTTAAGTGCAACGCTGTTGGGTTTTTCATGCTCAACAGTTTCCCGTGTGTATCAAGAATGGTCCACCACCCAAAGGACATCCAGCCAACTTGACACAACTGTTGGAAGCATTGGAATTAACATGGGCCAGCATCCCTGTGGAACGCTTTCGCACCTTGTGGAGTCCATGCCCCGATGAATTGAGGCTGTTCTGAGGGCAAAAGGGGGTGCAACTCAATATTAGGAAGGTGTTCCTAATGTTTTGTTCACTCAGTGTATAATCTACTTATTGAACATAGTAAAAAGTTGGGTGTAAGCATAGGGAATGAGAGTTGAAGGAGTGTGATCTGCTCTGTACCGACACAGTGTGTCCTGTTCTCCCGACATAAACACAAGAGGATACTTCAACACTCACTCCAACCCAACGCCTATGATGTACAACAGTTAGGTCATGCTACAGCACGACCACACAGCTAGAGCTGTTACAGAGCAGGCACCAGTCAGGGAGGGGGGAGAAGAGAGAGAGAGAGAGAGAGAGGGGGAAGAGAGAGAGAGCGAGAGAGAGAGAGAGGGGGAAGAGAGAGAGAGCGAGAGAGAGAGAGAGGGGGAAGAGAGAGAGAGCGAGAAAGCGAGAGCGAGAGGGAGAGAGAGAAAGAAGGGGGGGGGGGGGGGGGGGCTTGTTCTGTGCCCAGAAAAACACCTCGTAAACACATTTCCGCCCACGTTCAATTAAGAGTCCTCTGGAGAGCGGCTGCTGAGGGGCCACCAGGTCAACACATCACTACAGTAACCCTCTGAGAGGTGAGAGAAGCCACCAGGCCAACACATCACCAAAGTAACCCTCTGACACTGAGAGGGAGAAAGAGGGGGGGGGGGAGAGAGGGCAGGGAGAGAGAGGGGGGGAGGGCAGGGAGAGAGGGGGAGGGGGGAGAGAAGCCACCAGGCCAACACATCACCAAAGTAACCCTCTGACACTGAGAGGGAGAAAGAGGGGGGGGGGGAGCAGGGAGAGAGAGGGAGGGAGGGCAGGGAGAGAGAGGGAGGGGGGAGAGAAGGGGAGAGAGGCAGAGAGAACGAGAGAAAGAGTCTAAAATCTTTGACCGGAAATGTTAAAGGCTGTCCTCTTGGTCCGCTGTCCTTTTTTTCTGTTTTAAAGCTAGTTTCCTGCAATTCTACACATTACTCCTCTACTCAGAAATAGATGACACAAATAAACCTCATGAATATCAATCACCCTGCGGACTCTGAGGACAGGACCTTCATAAAAATGAGAAGAAAACACAGATAAACAACAGGGGAGAGCTGAGGAAAATGGTGCCACCACAAAACTCACTATTCAGAGAGGAGACACAGATTAGAGGGTCATTGAAAAGTGAGACAGGGTGTATTGGGGTTTGGTCTGGGTGGAAAGTGAAAATGATGTCGTTTTTAAAGAGGCACTACGTTCTTTTCATCAGCCCTTCTATGAATATGTCAACAGATTATATACCTACTCTTTCACCCCAAAATAAAAGGATACATAATTCATGTTATGCACCTGCTTTGTGCTACTTGTTATCTTAGGGAGTTGAATTAGGCTAGAATATCGAGGCTAGAATATGGAGGCTAGAATATGGAGACTAGAATATGGAGGCTAGAATATGGAGGCTAGAATATGGAGACTAGAATATGGAGACTAGAATATGGAGACTAGAATATGGAGGCTAGAATATGGAGGCTAGAATATGGAGGCTAGAATATCGAGGCTAGAATATGGAGGCTAGAATATGGAGGCTAGAATATGGAGGCTAGAATATGGAGGCTAGAATATGGAGACTAGAATATGGAGACTAGAATATGGAGACTAGAATATGGAGGCTAGAATATGGAGGCTAGAATATGGAGGCTAGAATATGGAGACTAGAATATGGAGACTAGAATATGGAGACTAGAATATGGAGGCTAGAATATGGAGGCTAGAATATGGAGGCTAGAATATGGAGGCTAGAATATAGAGGCTAGAATATGGAGACTATGCTGTGTCAGTGAAACAGTGCTTCTCAATCATTTAGAATTGGAGAGCCAATGACTAATGCCCATCTTAAGTAGAAGGACTACCTCTCATTCGCCAAGCATGAGCCAATCTAGTGCTGTCACTAAGGAATACGATATGCCCCTGTCTGCCTTCCCAACACAAGTAAATGTCTGCCACATTTATTCTGCTCTGCATGGGCCACATACAGACAGACAGACACACGTCTTCTGAAACTGTCACAAGTTGTAAGACTAGCCTGACTGACAGCGCTGTTCATCAAAGACGAGCAAGAATATTCTGAATGACTGTCAGTCAGGACAGAGCTGAGTATGTTGTCAGAACCACACTGGCCAAGGCCATTTCAAAGGAAACTGTAATGCATTCCTTACCTGCTGATTGGAGGAGGACGTGGTAGTCCGTCCCTCTCTGAGTGGGCGTGTCATCACTAGACTCCTCCTTCTCTGACTCCTTGTAACGATCCCAGTTAGACTTCAATTTCCTCTTGGTGAAAACCTCCATCCCCTCATCCTCCTCCACATCCATCCTGTTCCCTTCATCCTGGTCCTGCAGTATCAACAGAAGAGTCAGTAGGATAGAGACATCGATCTCAAACAAATCAAGGGATCACAACATTTGTCAATGGAATGACAAAAGACATTGACACAGGTGCACAACTATAGTATTTTTGTTGAGTTCTCTAAAGTTTACAGTTGAAGGCCGTCTCCAACTTTTTCCATGTGTGAAAATTATGTTGAATTAAATGGATTAAATGTGTTGATCCAAAATAAAAAATCAACATATTTACATCCCAGCCGAGGTGAGTAGTGTCACTCAATCACTGGCCATTTGGCAGGCACTGTGCATAGCAACACCAACAACATTGCACACAACACCAGGCACACTGCCTGCCTTCCAGGACATCTACAGCACCCGGTGTCACAGGAAGGCCAAGATCATCAAGGACCTCAGCCACCCGAGCCACTGCCTGTTCAGCCCGCTACCATCTAGAAGGCGGAGACAGTACAGGTGCATCAAAGCTGGGACCGAGAGACTGACAAACAGCTTGTATCTCCAGGACATCAGACTGTTAAATAGCCATCACTAGCCTTAGTTACTTTTCTAGCCGGCAACCACCCGGTACTCTACCCTGCATCTTAGAGACTGGTGCCCACTGGTCAGTATGTAAATAATGTTTACATACTGTTTTACCCACTTCATATGTATATACTTTATTCTAGGTCATTGAGCACTGGTCATTTTAATAATATTTACATACAAAACACACCATTATTTATATATATATATATACATACATACACACACATACATACATACATACATACATACATACATACATACATACAGTGGGGAGAACAAGTATTTGATACACTGCCGATTTTGCAGGTTTTCCTACTTACAAAGCATGTAGAGGTCTGTAATTTTTATCATAGGTACACTTCAACTGTGAGAGACGGAATCTAAAACAAAAATCCAGAAAATCACATTGTATGATTTTTAAGTAATTAATTTGCATTTTATTGCAAGTAAGAATTCCGGCTCTCACAGACCTGTTAGTTTTACTTTAAGAAGCCCTCCTGTTCTCCACTCATTACCTGTATTAACTGCACCTGTTTGAACTCGTTACCTCTATAAAAGACACCTGTCCACACACTCAATCAAACAGACTCCAACCTCTCCACAATGGCCAAGACCAGAGAGCTGTGTAAGGACATCAGGGATAAAATTGTAGACCTGCACAAGGCTGGGATGGGCTACAGGACAATAGGCAAGCAGCTTGGTGAGAAGGCAACAACTGTTGGCGCAATTATTAGAAAATGGAAGAAGTTCAATATGACGGTCAATCACCCTCGGTCTGGGGGTCCATGCAAGATCTCACCTCGTGGGGCATCAATGATCATGAGGAAGGTGAGGGATCAGCCCAGAACTACACGGCAGGACCTGGTCAATGACCTGAAGAGAGCTGGGACCACAGTCTCAAAGAAAACCATTAGTAACACACTACGCCGTCATGGATTAAATTCCTGCAATACACGCAAGGTCCCCCTGCTCAAGCCAGCGCATGTCCAGGCCCATCTGAAGTTTGCCAATGACCATCTGGATGATCCAGAGGAGGAATGGGAGAAGGTCATATGGTCTGATTAGACAAAAATAGAGCTTTTTGGTCTAAACTCCACTCGCCGTGTTTGGAGGAAGAAGAAGGATGAGTACAACCCCAAGAACACCATCCCAACCGTGAAGCATGGAGGTGGAAACATCATTCTTTGGGGATGCTTTTCTGCAAAGGGGACATGACGACTGCACCGTATTGAGTGGAGGATGGATGGGGCCATGTATCACAACAACCTCCTTCCCTCAGTAAGAGCATTGAAGATGGGTCGTGACTGGGTCTTCCAGCATGACAACGACCCGAAACACACAGCCAGGGCAACTAAGGAGTGGCTCCGTAAGAAGAATCTCAAGGTCCTGGAGTGGCCTAGCCAGTCTCCAGACCTGAACCCAATAGAAAATCTTTGGAGGGAACTGAAAGTCCGTATTGCCCAGCGACAGCCCCGAAACCTGAAGGATCTGGAGAAGGTCTGTAGGTGGTGGAGTGGGCCAAAATCCCTGCTGCAGTGTGTGCAAACCTGGTCAAGACCTACAGGAAACGTATGATCTCTGTAATTGCAAACAAAGGTTTCTGTACCAAATATTAAGTTCTGCTTTTCTGATGTATCAAATACTTATGTCATCCAGGCTCTGTCGTAGCCGGCCACGACCGGGAGACCCATGGGGCGGCGCACAATTGGCCCAGCGTCGTCCAGGGTAGGGGAGGGAATGGCCGGCAGGTATGTAGAGCATGGCGTTTGCAACGCCAGGGTTGTGGGTTCAATTCCCACGGGGGGACAGTATAAAAATAAAATAAAATTTAAAAATAAAATTTAAAAAGATAATGTAAGTCGCTCTGGATAAGAGTGTCTGCTAAATGACTAAAATGTAAAATGTAAATGTATTAAAAGCAAATGTTTTACTTAAAAATCATACAATGTGATTTTCTGGATTTTTGTTTTAGATTCCATCTCTCACAGTTGAAGTGTAGCTATGATAAAAATTACAGACCTCTACATGCTTTGTAAGTAGGAAAACCTGCAAAATCGGCAGTGTATCAAATACTTGTTCTCCCCACTGTATATATAAACAGCATGAGCATTACACAGGTGCACCTTGTGCTGGGGACAATAAAAGGCCACTAAAATGTGCAGTTTTGTCACAACACAATGCCACAGATGTCTCAGGTTTTGAGGGAGCGTGCAATTGGTATGTTGACTGCAGGAATGTCCACCAGAGCTGTTGCCAGATAATTTAATGTTAATTTCTCTACCATAAGCCGTTTGAGAATTTGGCAGAACGTCCAACCGGTCTCACAACCACAGACCCGTGTATGGCGTTGTGTGGGCAACCAATTTGCTGATAACAACATTCTGAACAGAGTGCCCCATGGTGGCATTGGTGTTATGGTATGGGCAAGCATAAGCTACGGACAATGAACACAATTGCATTTTATCGATGGCAATTTAAATGCACAGAAATACCGTGACGAGATCCAGAGGCCAATTTATTTTAAGGTATCTGTGACCAACAGATGCATATCTGTATTCCCATTTATGTGAAATCAATAGATTAGGGCCTAATTAAATGTATTTCAATTGACTGATTCCCTCATATGACCTGTAACTCAGTAAAATCTTTGAAATTGTTGCGTTTATATTTCTGTTCAGTATAGTTTCCATGGTGCTAAAATACAGAATCTTAGGGGTCCAGACACCCAGAAATGGGAGTTGAGGAATCGATTATGTTGGAGTAGACTCCCCACCACTACTTCCAATGATGCGTCTTTCACTTGGATCGATAGCTAGACAATTTTTGTTCAAAGACTTTTCGGAGATGTTCAACATATCAGCTAACTAAGATAGCTAATAAACTGATGCTAATAAACAGCTATTTGAGTGTGCTAGACCGAACTTTAACCAGCTCCTCACCCTTCCAAATGATGGGGTAGGTTGACAGCCACGGCCACGGCCTCGATAATGATCCCTTTTTCCCCTTCCAGTTCCATATCGTCCTCTTCCCCGGACCCTGTGCTCACCACCCGAGTTCCCGCTGTCACTTCCCCCGCCACTTCCCCCGCCACCTACACCTCCACTTCCACCTCCACCTCTCTTCCAGCTTGTTTGACGACCCCTGTTCGGTTTTCCCTCCATCGCTATCTAATGAGCATTGTACTGTTTAGAGCGTAACACCAATACAAAGCTATAGATGTTACATGTAATATCGTCCTCCGAGAAAAGGCAACGTTCAACAGGCTGCGTCATTGGTTCCGCCTGACAATAAATAATAATATGCCATTTAGCAGACGCTTTTATCCAAAGCGACTTACAGTCATGCGTGCATACATTTTTGTGTATGGGTGGTCCCGGGGATCGAACCCATATTAATAATGACCACAAAATGTAATGACTCCAAGATATGAAAAATATGAATGACAAATGAATGTTTAAATACTTAAAACCAAACAGAAAACTTCAGTCATCAACATTTATCATATGACAAATTACAAAACTGATTTGGAAAGATCCACCGACATGTACAGTAGATTGTGTCTTATCCTTGTATTTTCTTTTCTTTCAGGGGAGCCACAGAGAGACAATTCCCTATCTATCTCCTCACTGTAACATAGCTAGACAGCCACTGAACCAACAAAATGGACGTCGAGGACCTCCAGATCCAAAACTCAACATTTGATGGCAACACATCAGACATTCAGCCTGTCCCACACAACCTATGGGAGGTCATCACCATAGCGACCGTATCGGCCATCGTCAGCCTGATAACAGTCGTAGGCAATGTTCTGGTGATGCTGTCGTTCAAGGTCAACAGTCAACTAAAGACAGTCAACAACTACTACCTTCTCAGCTTAGCCTTCGCTGACCTCATAATAGGAGCCGTGTCCATGAACTTATACACCTCATACATCCTAATGGGCTATTGGTCCTTAGGGAACCTAGCCTGTGACCTCTGGTTAGCCCTGGATTACGTGGCCAGCAATGCCTCCGTTATGAACTTGTTAGTCATCAGTTTCGACAGATATTTCTCCATCACAAGGCCGCTGACCTATAGGGCCAAGAGGACACCAAAGAGAGCAGCTATTATGATTGGCTTAGCGTGGTTGGTCTCATTTGTCCTCTGGGTGCCGCCGATCCTGTGCTGGCAGTACTTTGCGGGCGAGAGGACAGTTCCGGCGGACCAGTGCCAGATCCAGTTCTTCTCTGAGCCGGTGATCACGTTCGGCACGGCCATCGCTGCGTTCTATATCCCCGTCTCCATCATGACCCTCCTCTACAGTAGGATCTACAAGGAGACAGAGAAACGCACCAAGGACCTGGCTGAGCTGCAGGGCCTCACCACATCTGATCACCCAGAGACTGCTAATAAACCCCAGAAAACGGTTCTGTTACAGTCCTGTTTCGGCTCAAGCAACGACAGGAGGGACAGGAGGAACCAGGCCTCGTGGTCCTCGTCCAACCAGAGCAACGTCACCAAGACCACAACTCGGTCGGATGAGCTGGCCTGGGCCCGAGCCGACCAGATCACCTCCTTCAACAGCTACACCTCGTCCGAGGAGACTCACCATTCCGTTTCCGCGGCAACCTCTCAGGGGTCATCCAAAGGTAAAGTTCAAAGTCAGACAGAGAACGGACAGACGGCCGCCGATTACGGTGATAACGAAGAAGGCAAGTATTTCCCGACCGCCACCCCACCGCCGAAAAAACCCAGCAAGAAGGGAATCTCCTACAAGTTCAAATTGATCTCGAAGGATACCAGCAGCCCTCCTCAGAATGACAAAACCACCAACAACACAGACCCCAAAACAGCTCCTCCATGTCCCTCTGAGTCTGACCTTATAGGTCAGAACCACCACCAGAACTCCTCTCCATCCTCCTCCACCACCACCACCACCCCCACCCCCAAGCCCATGGACCCCTCCCTGAAGAGCCAGATCACCAAGAGGAAGAGGATGGTCCTCATCAAGGAGAAGAAGGCTGCCCAGACCCTCAGTGCCATCCTCCTGGCCTTCATCCTAACATGGACGCCGTACAACATCATGGTGCTCATCTCCACCTTCTGTTCTGACTGTATCCCTGTGTCCCTCTGGCACCTGGGCTACTGGCTGTGCTATGTCAACAGCACCATCAACCCCATGTGTTATGCATTGTGTAATAAGACATTTCAGAAGACCTTTAAGATGCTGTTGATGTGTCAGTGGAGGAAGAAGAGAGGGGAGGATAAGCTGTACTGGTGCGGACAGAACCCGGCCATCAACAGCAAGATGACATGATGTGGTGTGGAATATAGAATATGCATATTTGGGCATTCAGCAGCAGACCCTTTTATCCAAAATGACTTTTTGTACAGCAGATATGTTTAGCAAATGTGGCCCATATGGTATTAAAAACTAAATGTGCACCCAGTGGGGGCCCCAGAACCGAGTTCGGGAAACCCTGATGTAGAGTTGGTATAGAAAGTCCCCTTTCAAAAATGTTCACCTTTTGTTGCCTGACAGCCTGAAATGAAAACACATTAAATCAGACTTTTTCCGGCTTTATTTATACACAGTAACCCACAATATCAAAGTGAGAAAAATAATAATCTCATAAACTCTGAAAATTTATACAAATGTAAAGAGTAAAATACCCTATTTGGATAACTGAACACCCCTGAGTTAATACTTGGTGGAACCACCTTTTGCTTGAATTACGGCCATGAGTCTCTTTGAATACGTCTCTACTAACTTTGCACACCTAGACTGCAATATTTTCCCATTCTTCCTTGCAGAATTGTTCAAGCTCAGTCAAATTGCTTGGTGACCGCTCATGGACTGCACTCTTCAAGTCATTCCACAGATTCTCGATGGGATTTAGGGTTGGGGCTCTGACTAGGTCACTCAAGGACATTCACCTTCTTGTCCTTCAGCCACTGTACGGTTGCTTTGGCGGTGTGCTTTGGGTCATTGTCATGCTGAAACGTGAACCATCTTCCCTTTTTCAACTTCCTGTCAGAGGGCTGCAGGTTCTCCTCAAGAATCTGTCGGTATTTTGCACTGTCCATTTTCCCTTCTATCCTGACAAGTGCTCCAGTCCCTGCTGAAGAGAAACACCCCCACAACAGGATGCTGCCACCGCCATCCTTTACTGTAGGCATGGTGTTCTTTGGGTGGAAAGATGTATTGGGTTTTTGCCAGACATATCGTTTTGCGTTCAGGCCAAAAAGTTCACTGTTGGTGTCATCTGACCACAGCACCTTTTGCCACTTGGCCTCGGAATCTACAATGTGCTTTTTGGCAGAGCTCAAACGAGACTTGATGTAGACTTTTTTGAGGAGTGTTTATTTTCTTGCCACCCTCCCATAGAGACCAGATTTGTGGAGCCCTTGTGATATTGTGGTCACATGCATACACTGACCAGTCTTTGCCATAAAGGCCTGAAGCGCCTTCAAAGTAGCCATTGGCTTCTTGGTAGCCTCTCTGATCGGTCTCCTCCTTGCCCGGTCATCCAGTTTGGAGGGACGGCCTGATCTATGCAGGGTCTGGGTGGTGCCATACGCCTTCCACTTCTTAATAATGGTCTTAACTGTGCTCCGAGGGATAAACAAAGCCTTTAAAATCTTTTTATATCCATCCCCTGACTTGTGCCTTTGCACAACTTTATCTCGTAGATCTTTTGAAAGTACCTTTCCGCCCATAGTGGATTATTTGCTTTGAATTGCACTGCTAAGCAGTAGAGTCCTCTATGAACAACTGCTTTTATTCTGAACTAATCAAAGTCACTACAATTGATCACAGATGGAAGCCAATTAGCTTGATTTTTTATCTGGAAGGTGGTTGGTTATCCCTCAGCAAGTTTGCTATTGCAATTCTAAGGGAGGGTGTTCACTTATCCAAATAGGGTATTTTACTGTTTTAATTGTAATACATTTTCAGAGATTTTTAGATATTGTTTTTCACTTGGATATTGTGGGTTACTGTGTGTAAATAAAGCCGTAAAAAGTCTGATTTAATGTGTTTTCATTTCAGGCTGTCAGGCAACAAAAGTGAACATTTTGAAAGGGGGTGGAGACTTTCTATACCCACTGTACACAGTCATTCTAATGTAATGCACATATTGAATATATTACACATTTCAACATGTGTGATGTTTGGTGCACCGTATAAAGGAGAGCATTTTCCTGATTTCTTCTGGGTTTTTGTAAAGATTATACGTATAGTTGTATCTACTGTATATTGACTTGTGCGTTTCTGGTTGTTTTGTGAATGTTATATTTATTATTGAGAGTGCCATTTTAGACGTGTTATTTCAATCGAAGTGGATTGATCTTGCTATCAAGAGCTAATATTATACAATGTTTACAGGTTGTTATGCTGGTTTGCAGTTTCGGTGTGATGGAAATTAGAAGCCTTTAGGAGATTGTATGTACGAAAGACTATTGAGAGTAAATATCAGTTCATCATAGGAGAGCTGTAGCTCCGCCCACCGGTGATGTGGAGCAGAGCATGGTGGGCGATCTCTAACTGAGGAGAAGGAAGTAACTAGAGAATGTACACAAGCCGTGATAAGTTCCAGCCATCTTCTGCGATTACCTTTAGTTAGCATTCTTTGTTTTAGCCAAGGTCAGTGTGCGTCCTTCAGAATATTTTTTTTTGGGGGGGGTAGAGATAGATTGTAACTTCCATCAATGTAATTGTCTGCATCACTTCCATCGCCCATATGTTTTTTTTTTCTCGCAAATATATACAGTGGGGAGAACAAGTATTTGATACACTGCTGATTTTGCAGCTTTTCCTACTTACAAAGCATGTAGAGGTCTGTAATGTGTATCATAGGTACACTTCAACTGTGAGAGACGGAATCTAAAACAAAAATCCAGAAAATCACATTGTATGATTTTGTAAGTAATTAATTTGCATTTCGGGGCTGTCGCTGGGCAATACGGACTTTCAGCTCTCTCCAAAGATTTTCTATTGGGTTCAGGTCTGGAGACTGGCTAGGCCACTCCAGGACCTTGAGATGCTTCTTACGGAGCCACTCCTTAGTTGCCCTGGCTGTGTGTTTCGGGTCGTTGTCATGCTGGAAGACCCAGCCACGACCCATCTTCAATGCTCTTACTGAGGGAAGGAGGTTGTTGGCCAAGATCTCGCGATACTTGGCCCCATCCATCCTCCCCTCAATACGGTGCAGTCGTCCTGTCCCCTTTGCAGAAAAGCATCCCCAAAGAATTATGTTTCCACCTCCATGCTTCACAGTTGGAATGGTGTTCTTGGGGTTGTACTCATCCTTCTTCTTCCTCCAAACACGGCGAGTGGAGTTTAGACCAAAAAGCTCTATTTTTGTCTCATCAGACCACATGACCTTCTCCCATTCCTCCTCTGGATCATCCAGATGGTCATTGGCAAACTTCAGACGGGCCTGGACATGCGCTGGCTTGAGCAGGGGGACCTTGCGTGCGCTGCAGGATTTTAATCCATGACAGCGTAGTGTGTTACTAATGGTTTTCTTTGAGACTGTGGTCCCAGCTCTCTTCAGGTCATTGACCAGGTCCTGCCGTGTAGTTCTGGGCTGATCCCTCACCTTCCTCATGATCATTGATGCCCCACGAGGTGAGATCTTGCATGGAGCCCCAGACCGAGGGTGATTGACCGTCATCTTGAACTTCTTCCATTTTCTAATAACTGCGCCAACAGTTGTTGCCTTCTCACCAAGCTGCTTGCCTATTGTCCTGTAGCCCATCCCAGCCTTGTGCAGGTCTACAATTTTATCCCTGATGTCCTTACACAGCTCTCTGGTCTTGGCCATTGTGGAGAGGTTGGAGTCTGTTTGATTGAGTGTGTGGACAGGTGTCTTTTATACAGGTAACGAGTTCAAACAGGTGCAGTTAATACAGGTAATGAGTGGAGAACAGGAGGGCTTCTTAAAGAAAAACGAATAGGTCTGTGAGAGCCGGAATTCTTACTGGTTGGTAGGTGATCAAATACTTATGTCATGCAATAAAATTCAAATTAATTACTTAAAAATCATACAATGTGATTTTCTGGATTTTTGTTTTAGATTCCGTCTCTCACAGTTGAAGTATACCTATGATTAAAATTACAGACCTCTAAATGCTTTGTAAGTAGGAAAACCTGCAAAATCGGCAGTGTATCAAATACTTGTTCTCCCCACTGTGTATATATATATATATATATATATATATATATATATATATATTTCCCTTTATTCCTTTCCAACCCCACCACCCCTTCCCTAATTGGCGTAAACTAGTGAACAACAATGCTTAGGCCTCTACTTCCAGCTTATACATACTATATACATTTTATGGACACAGTCAATTTCACAATAATTCTATTTTGTTTGGTTTTACTCCTGAACTTCCTCTACCCTCAACCTCTCCGTTCATTTTTATGATGTCCATCCGGTTTGCTTCTATATGCCATATCTTTCTAACTGTGCTCTTTCACAAAAGCTCTCAACCTATAACCTATATACTTATTATGGACACAGTATGCTTTACATTAGTTATCTTGTTGTGATTAGTTGTTGTTAGTTGTTATTAGTCCCATCCTTCAGCTCCATTCAACACCTCCCATCTATCTCTTAACACCATCCATATTGGATTTTAATTTGCCATATATTTTTCAACTGTACTGTGATGTTTCACAAAAGTTCTGAACCCTTCTATTCTCATTGTCTCTACAGATTGTAAATTGAAAATAAACATTTTTGCTAAAAGTATTATTATATTATTGATCGATTGTCTATGACTTTTCAGATCACCCAGTAGTGCTATCTTCAGGGTTTGCTCCAGGTAAATATTGCAATCCTTCAGCCATTCCTGGACCTGTGACCAAAAACAAGCTACAAATGGACAGTACCAAAACAAATGATCTAATGATTCTGTCTCTTCGCAGCAAAATCTGCAGAGCTGGGAAGATTGTATCCCCCATATAAATAACATTCTATTGGTAGCAAGAATTTTGTATAATAATTTAAATTGAAAAATGCTATGTTTTGAGTTCCAGCCATCTCCTGTGATTACCTTTAGTTAGAATGATTTGTTTTAGCCAAGGCCGGTGTGCGTCCTTCAGAAATAACCACACACAAACTCTTGGTTAACACAATTGTCAGGCCATACACTGTGCTGCGCTGTGCCGTTACTGCTCTGTGAATCAACATCATTAAACAACCTCAACTGGAATCATACCGGTCTGTCATCTGTGCCCTTACAAGCACCTGGGAGAGAACACTTAGTGCTAAAACCTAATCCTACCGAATATACAGTCCACCAAGTCCTCAACTACATTGTTCATGACACCAACTCATTGGAACATACACATTTCAGCACTATCATAACAGGCACCTCACTCATTACCTCTGTATTTGGCACAGCCACAGGTGAAACAGCTTACACACCGTACACTCATGTAAACACATTCCAACAAAAAATATCATCCTCCTACAAATGTTAGAGCTGCTACAAATATCACATTTCACAGAGTCATTGCTGCTACTGTACTGTACGGATAGCAATGGAAATGTGCTAGCTCAAAACACAGTCGTTACTAGTGCTCATAAATCCACCAATGAGGATGAGTGACGCAGTATACTATTGCACTACCACGTCCCTCATAATGTAAAATGATTCCTATATAAGCTATGTGCCTTTGTTTCGTCCGGAGGTCTGGTGATAAAGACTTGTATTGTGAATGGATCAGTGTTGACTTTGCTACTGTATTGTGAATGGATCAGTGTTGACCTTGCTACTGTATTGTGAATGGATCAGGGTTGACATTGCTACTGTATTGTGAATGGATCAGTGTTGACCTTTCTACTGTATTGTCAATGGATCAGTGTTGACCTTGCTACTGTATTGTGAATGGATCAGTGTTGACCTTGCTACTGTATTGTGAATGGATCAGTGTTGACCTTGCTACTGTATTGTGAATGGATCAGTGTTGACATTTCTACTGTATTGTGAATGGATCTGCATTGACATTGCTACTGTATTGTGAATGGATCAGTGTTGACATTCCTACTGTATTGTGAATGGATCAGTGTTGACCTTGCTACTGTATTGTGAATGGATCAGTGTTGACCTTGCTACTGTATTGTGAATGGATCAGTGTTGACCTTGCTACTGTATTGTGAATGGATCAGTGTTGACATTGCTACTGTATTGTGAATGGATCAGTGTTGACATTGCTACTGTATTGTGAATGGATCAGCGTTGACCTTGCTACTGTATTGTGAATGGATCAGTGTTGACCATGCTAGTATATTGTGAATGGATCAGTGTTGACCTTGCTAGTATATTGTGAATGGATCAGTGTTGACCTTGCTAGTATATTGTGAATGGATCAGTGTTGACATTTCTATTGTATTGTGAATGGATCAGTGTTAACCTTGCTACTGTATTGTGAATGGATCAGTGTTGACCTTGCTAGTATATTGTGAATGGATCAGTGTTGACATTGCTACTGTATTGTGAATGGATCAGTGTTGACCTTGCTACTGTATTGTGAATGGATCAGCGTTGACCTTGCTACTGTATTGTGAATGGATCAGCGTTGACCTTGCTACTGTATTGTGAATGGATCAGTGTTGACCTTGCTAGTATATTGTGAATGGATCAGTGTTGACCTTACTAGTATATTGTGAATGGGTCAGTGTTGACCTTGATAGTATATTGTGAATGGATCAGTGTTGACCGTGATAGTGTATTGTGAATGGATCAGTGTTGACAGTTGTAGTGGATTGTGAATGGATCAGTGTTGACCTTGCTAGTGTATTGTGAATGGATCTATGTTGACCTTGCTAGTATATTGTGAATTTGGTCAGTGTTGACCGTGGTAGTGTATTGTGAATGGATCAGTGTTGACCTTGCTAGTGTATTATGAATGGATCAATGTTGACCTTGCTAGTATATTGTGAATTTGGTCAGTGTTGACTATGCTAGTGTATTGTGAATGGATCAGTGTTGACCGTGGTAGTGTATTGTGTGATAGTATGCTGCTTGTGTACCTTTGATCTGATCAGTGAAATAATACAAATTGAAAGATATCATTAGAGATCCTCTGAATGTTCTTTTAACACAAGCTTTATTTACAACTGCTTGGGGGAATGTTTAAGGTATGACAGATCTTCCACGAAAGACCCTACATTCTGCAGACTGCTTTCATTATGCATTATTATTCATGTCTAACTATAAATTGAACATGAATGATTCAAACCATGTCTATGTACAAAGATGTGTTCAGAGGACAAAGGGACACCAGACCTACACCCACCTAGGGGACAGTGATCTGAGGTGACTCATACAGCTCATGGGTCCCTGGGATACAGAAGCTAACCCATCACGACTGTTCTGTTTCTGGATCACATCATCTCTCCTGTGAATGACATTATTAATTTCAAACATCCTACGTGCCAGGAGTGTTACAGAGAACAAAGGAACACCCACCTAGAGGACAGCAATCTGACTGAGGCGAGCCTATCTGACTGAGTGACTCATGGTGAGGTGAGCCTATCTGACTGAGTGACTCATGGTGAGGTGAGCCTATCTGACTGAGTGACTCATGGTGAGGTGAGCCTATCTGACTGAGTGACTCATGGTGAGGTGAGCCTATCTGACTGAGTGACTCATGGTGAGGTGAGCCTATCAGGGAATAGGGGGTCATTTCAGATGTTACCAACGTTGATGTGTTGGAGAACAGAGCAGGTGGCTGCCCCTTCGCTAAAGCAGTGCACTACATAGGGAATAGGGTGCCCTTTTGGACACACAGGTTCTCTCCCACGTTAGATTGGTCTATCAATAGTCATTCATCATAACAGGTGTCCTTACAGCAAGCCTGAGTGTCATTCATAATCGACAAGGGGTTTTCATTGAGGCCATTTATCACAGAGAAAACATTTAAATATATATTTCAACACCTTGCTTCTGCTTGCTATTCATTTAAAAAACAGCCGTCCAAGCAGTTCTGGGAGATGCAGCTAGTGAATTACTCAACTCCACTCATTCATACTATACGAACTGTGCAGGTGATACCCCCAGGGATGGAAAATACAACACACACCAAGGTATGATAACTACACATTTAACTCAGAAATCTAGCCATTAATAGGTGATCTGGGGTAAGTAATATGATTCAAACTTCCTCTAGCCCATTGGGACATAACTTACATTGTGCCTAGTTAAACCACTGTGGCCCTCTGTAGCTCAGCTGGTAGAGCACGGCGCTTGTAACGCCAAGGTAGTGGGTTCGATCCCCGGGACCACCCATACACAAAAATGTATGCACGCATGACTGTAAGTCGCTTTGGATAAAAGCGTCTTCTAAATGGCATATTATTATTTATTATTACTTTATGTTGGTTAAGCACTGACCGGACTGATTCATTTTTCATCAATGCTTATTAAAATCAGTGACGTTCCACATCCCCATAATAACCTTCAGACATTCCAATGAGAGTTTTAGAACACGACCGAGTCAAAGAGAGGGAACACACGATAGCGAATGTCGGCCGTGCGCAGTAGATAAACTGCTGCGTGTAGGTGAACGGTGGTGATTCAACACGTAGTCGACAGGAAATGAAAAAGAAAATGGAGGGTGGATGTTCTATGGTCAGAGGCGATAGGACAGCAAACCCGCTGAGCACTGCCAACGTTCTTTATGGTGTTTCCTCTGCAAGGAACACACTATCCACAGGACAACTGAGAAGGAGACAGCTTCACCATCTATATTTTATTTTACCTTGGTATTTAAATAAGTCTGTTTAATAATTCAAATGCAATACATTTTAAAGTCCATTCACAGTCATATTACCTTTGGCCCTAACTCAGAAAAAGAAGAACATCTCTGAAAATTGATATAAGCTCTCATTCAAGTAGTTGAAGAATTAGAATTGACATACGACTGATGCCGCAGAACAGTAGTACACACCAGAGGGTTGTTAGACACAGTTAGTATCCCATCTATCCAATGAGACGAGGGTTAAACGATGAGGAGTACATGAAGGGACCAAGCAGGCATAACAAAGTCACTCATAGGTACAATGCAAAACATCAAAGAGTAAAATCTTTCTTTCTTTCATATCGAGTTGAAGTTAGCAGTGCAAAAAAATACAAATACAAATAAACATCCATCTCAAGCCTTCTGATATCCTCAGTCATTTCACGTACAGATAACCAGACTTGTATTTCAGACAAGGAAAAAAAACCTGCTCAAAAAACAATTGTACAGACGAATGAAAAAGCTATTAAAAAAAAAAATCGTATTATTATCATTTCCATGGCATAACCAGTTAAGAGTGGTTCCTCAGGCCCGGGGTGGTGACCCAGGGTGGTGACCCAGGGAGCATGTAACATTCTGGTACTACCTCCTCTTGACTGCCGGGCGGCCACTAGCCTTGCTGCCAGCTACAGCCTTGCTGCTGGAGCCCTTGGAGCCGGAGAACAGCTTGGTCATGAACTCAGACACGTCAGGTAGCTCAGGGTTGGGGTTCAGCATGTTCATTGACTGCTCCATTTCCTGGGAAGGGAGAGAGGAACCAATGAATAGACATGATTAGTATCACACAGGTAAGACGTGTGCTTCACATTGGCGGTGGATGAGGTAAGTTCCCCCTTACGGACAACTGCTAGGCGATATATGGAGACGTAAGCAATACACTATTGTAAGGGGGAGAGAGCCTAGGCAATGTAACAAAGAACGTATGTGACACGTCCATCAGCTGAAATTCCACAGATCATTCGTTTGATTACTTGTGACATCAGAGGCTACTATTTACCTTTCTCATCTCAGGGTCGTTGGTGTTGACAACCTTAGGTAGCAAGACGATAATCAGCAGAGGAAGGACCATCATCATGACCTGGGGAAACAGAGATGTATTAAACAGCAGAGGAAGGACCGTCATCATGACCCGGGGAAACAGAGACATGTATTAAACAGCAGAGGAAGGACCATCATCATGACCCGGGGAAACAGAGACATGTATTAAACAGCAGAGGAAGGACCATCATCATGACCCGGGGAAACAGAGACATGTATTAAACAGCAGAGGAAGGACCATCATCATGACCCGGGGAAACAGAGATGTATTAAACAGCAGAGGAAGGACCGTCATCATGACCCGGGGAAACAGAGACATGTATTAAACAGCAGAGGAAGGACCGTCATCATGACCCGGGGAAACAGAGATGTATTAAACAGCAGAGGAAGGACCGTCATCATGACCCGGGGAAACAGAGACATGTATTAAACAGCAGAGGAAGGACCATCATCATGACCCGGGGAAACAGAGACATGTATTAAACAGCAGAGGAAGGACCATCATCATGACCCGGGGAAACAGAGACATGTATTAAAACAGCAGAGGAAGGACCATCATCATGACCCGGGGAAACAGAGACATGTATTAAACAGCAGAGGAAGGACCATCATCATGACCCGGGGAAACAGAGACATGTATTAAACAGCAGAGGAAGGACCATCATCATGACCCGGGGAAACAGAGACATGTATTAAACAGCAGAGGAAGGACCATCATCATGACCCGGGGAAACAGAGATGTATTAAACAGCAGAGGAAGGACCGTCATCATGACCCGGGGAAACAGAGACATGTATTAAACAGCAGAGGAAGGACCATCATCATGACCCGGGGAAACAGAGACATGTATTAAACAGCAGAGGAAGGACCATCATCATGACCCGGGGAAACAGAGACATGTATTAAAACAGCAGAGGAAGGACCATCATCATGACCCGGGGAAACAGAGACATGTATTAAAACAGCAGAGGAAGGACCATCATCATGACCCGGGAAAACAGAGACATGTATTAAACAGCAGAGGAAGGACCATCATCATGACCCGGGGAAACAGAGACATGTATTAAACAGCAGAGGAAGGACCATCATCATGACCCGGGGAAACAGAGACATGTATTAAACAGCAGAGGAAGGACCATCATCATGACCCGGGGAAACAGAGACATGTATTAAACAGCAGAGGAAGGACCATCATCATGACCCAGGGAAACAGAGATGTATTAAACAGCAGAGGGCACCAGCTTCTATTGTTTCCATCTTATACTTTCTAGATCTCTGTTCTAGGCCTCTGTGCGTCTATTTCTCACTAGTCCATAACATCATGATAATGACATGCAAAAAGGCACTATTCAAATGTCACCTGTTAGGGAGGCATGTGTGCTGAAGGAGCGGTGTGGCATCTTTGGGTGCTTGCATGCGACAGTAAAGCAATTGCCAGACAGTAATACTACAACTATTAGCACAGTAGGACTCAACCAATCACAAAAAGTAGACCTTCACTTTACTCAGCATCTAACGACACAGCATGACCCTCCTAAAGCACAAGCTCCAAAGAGCACAGTTAACGCTGTTCTGTGCATCATTCGCATCTGATCATACCATGGGATTCATGAGGAAGTCGGTCCACCCCCAGGTCTCTCTCTTCATGAAGTAGGTGTGTGGCCCAGATGACCTCAACTGGAGTGGGTAAGGCTGGCGGATCACCTCGGACGTCTTGATGAAGTTCACCAGGCGGGCCCTGTGTAGTCAACCACAGCTTAGACATTGAGTCGTCTCCTTCCCTGCCATGTACACTAGCTATAAGCCTGGCAGAGGATAGACATCAAAGGCCCTTCTCCCGGACACAGAATAAGACTAGTCTCAGACTTAAGAGGCACTTTCAAATGGGAAATCGGCCACAAGTATGAGGACAAAACACGTAGTTTTGTTTGCCTCCCTCAACGACCCTCACACCCTGCACAGAACTACCAACTAGAGCTGACCCCAATTTGTCGACTGGCCGATTGTTTGGTCGGTAGGCTGTTGGTCAACCAATAATTTTTTGGGTCAAGCAGTAACATACATACATACACACACATATATATACACACACACACACACACACACAGTGGGGAAAAAAAGTATTTAGTCAGCCACCAATTGTGCAAGTTATCCCACTTAAAAAGATGACAGGCCTGTAATTTTCATCATAGGTACACGTCAACTATGACAGACAAAATGAGAAAGAAAATTCCAGAAAATCACATTGTAGGATTTTTTATGAATTTATTTGCAAATTATGGTGGAAAATAAGAATTTGGTCAATAACAAAAGTTTCTCAATACTTTGTTATGTACCCTTTGTTGGCAATGACACAGGTCAAACGATTTCTGTAAGTCTTCACAAGGTTTTCACACACTATTGCTGGTATTTTGGCCCATTCCTCCATGCAGATCTCCTCTAGAGCAGTGATGTTTTGGGGCTGTCGCTGGGCAACACGGACTTTCAACTCCCTCCAAAGATTTTCTATGGGGTTGAGATCTGGAGACTGGCTAGGCCACTCCAGGACCTTGAAATGCTTCTTACGAAGCCACTCCTTCGTTGCTCGGGCGGTGTGTTTGGGATCATTGTCATGCTGAAAGACCCAGCCACGTTTCATCTTCAATGCCCTTGCTGATGGAAGGAGGTTTTCACTCAAAATCTCACGATACATGGCCCCATTCATTCTTTCCTTTACACGGATCAGTCGTCCTGGTCCCTTTGCAGAAAAACAGCCCCAAAGCATGATGTTTCCACCCCCATGCTTCACAGTAGGTATGGTGTTCTTTGGATGCAACTCAGCATTATTTGTCCTCCAAACACGACGAGTTGTGTTTTTACCAAAAAGTTCTATTTTGGTTTCATCTGACCATATGATATTCTCCCAATCCTCTTCTGGATCATCCAAATGCACTCTAGCAAACTTCAGACGGGCCTGGACATGTACTGGCTTAAGCAGGGGGACACATCTGGCACTGCAGGATTTGAGTCCCTGGCGGCGTAGTGTGTTACTGATGGTAGGCTTTGTTACTTTGGTCCCAGCTCTCTGCAGGTCATTCACTAGGTCCCCCCGTGTGGTTCTGGGATTTTTGCTCACCGTTCTTGTGATCATTTTGACCCCACGGGGTGAGATCTTGCGTGGAGCCCCAGATCGAGGGAGATTATCAGTGGTCTTGTATGTCTTCCATTTCCTAATAATTGCTCCCACAGTTGATTTCTTCAAACCAAGCTGCTTACCTAGGATTCAGTCTTCCCAGCAGATTCAGTCTTCCCAGCCTGGTGCAGGTCTACAATTTTGTTTCTGGTGTCCTTTGACAGCTCTTTGGTCTTGGCCATAGTGGGGTTTGGAGTGTGACTGTTTGAGGTTGTGGACAGGTGTCTTTTATACTGATAACAAGTTCAAACAGGTGCCATTAATACAGGTAACGAGTGGAGGACAGAGGAGCCTCTTAAAGAAGAAGTTACAGGTCTGTGAGAGCCAGAAATATTGCTTGTTTGTAGGTGACCAAATACTTATTTTCCACCATAATTTGCAAATAAATTCATAAAAAATCCTACAATGTGATTTTCTGGATTTTTTTCTCTCAACTTGTCTGTCATAGTTGACGTGTACCTATGATGAAAATTACAGGCCTCTCATCTTTTTAAGTGGGAGAACTTGCACAATTGGTGGCTGACTAAATACTTTTTTCCCCCACTGTACATACACACGTGTATATATATATATATACACTGCTCAAAAAAATAAAGGGAACACTTAAACAACACATCCTAGATCTGAATGAATGAAATAATCTTATGAAATACTTTTTTCTTTACATAGTTGAATGTGCTGACAACAAAATCACACAAAAATTATCAATGGAAATCAAATTTATCAACCCATGGAGGTCTGGATTTGGAGTCACCCTCAAAATTAAAGTGGAAAACCACACTACAGGCTGATCCAACTTTGATGTAATGTCCTTAAAACAAGTCAAAATGAGGCTCAGTAGTGTGTGTGGCCTCCATTTGCCTGTATGACCTCCCTACAACGCCTGGGCATGCTCCTGATGAGGTGGCGGATGGTCTCCTGAGGGATCTCCTCCCAGACCTGGACTAAAGCATCCGCCAACTCCTGGACAGTCTGTGGTGCAACGTGGCGTTGGTGGATGGAGCGAGACATGATGTCCCAGATGTGCTCAATTGGATTCAGGTCTGGGGAACGGGCGGGCGGGCCAGTCCATAGCATCAATGCCTTCCTCTTGCAGGAACTGCTGACACACTCCAGCCACATGAGGTCTAGCATTGTCTTGCATTAGGAGGAACCCAGGGCCAACCGCACCAGCATATGGTCTCACAAGGGGTCTGAGGACCTCATCTCGGTATCTAATGGCAGTCAAGCTACCTCTGGCGAGCACATGGAGGGCTATGCGGCCCCCCAAAGAAATGCCACCCCACACCATGACTGACCCACTGCCAAACCGGTCATGCTGGAGGATGTTGCAGGCAGCAGAACGTTCTCCACGGCGTCTCCAGACTCTTGGTGTTCTCTGGCAAATGCCAAACGTCCTGCACGGTGTTGGGCTGTAAGCACAACCCCCACCTGTGGACGTCGGGCCCTCATACCACCCTGTTTCTGACCGTTTGAGCAGACACATGCACATTTGTGGCCTGCTGGAGGTCATTTTGCAGGGCTCTGGCAGTGCTCCTCCTGCTCCTCCTTGCACAAAGGCAGAGGTAGCGGTCCTGCTGCTGGGTTGTTGCCCTCCTACG
Organism: Coregonus lavaretus; assembly: GCF_964263955.1. Taxonomy (NCBI): domain Eukaryota; kingdom Metazoa; phylum Chordata; class Actinopteri; order Salmoniformes; family Salmonidae; genus Coregonus; species Coregonus lavaretus. The sequence goes on along the minus strand of NW_028166348.1, from coordinate 147,125 downwards.
GCCTCCTCCACGTCTCCTGATGTACTGGCCTGTCTCCTGGTAGCGCCTCCATGCTCTGGACACTACGCTGACAGACACAGCAAACCTTCTTGCCACAGCTCGCATTGATGTGCCATCCTGGATGAGCTGCACTACCTGAGCCACTTGTGTGGGTTGTAGACTCCATCTCATGCTACAACTAGAGTGAAAGCACCGCCAGCATTCAAAAGTGACCAAAACATCAGCCAGGAAGCATAGGAACTGAGAAGTGGTCTGTGGTCACCACCTGCAGAACCACTTCTTTATTGGGGGTGTCTTGCTAATTGCCTATAATTTCCACCTGTTGTCTATTCCATTTGCACAACAGCATGTGAAATTTATTGTCAATCAGTGTTGCTTCCTAAGTGGACAGTTTGATTTCACAGAAGTGTGATTGACTTGGAGTTACATTGTGTTGTTTAAGTGTTCCCTTAATTTTTTTGAGCAGTGTATATACACACATATACATATATATATATATATATACATATATACATATATATATATATATATATATATATATATATATATATATATATATACATACACACACACATATATACACACACACACACACACATACATATATATATATATACACAGTGAAGGAAAAAAGTATTTGATCCCCTGCTGATTTTGTACGTTTGCCCACTGACAAAGAAATGATCAGTCTATAATTTTAGACATAGGCTAGCTGGCCTGCGCAATTGTAGGCATATAAATGTGCCCATTTGGGGATCTGATAGTATTTCTGATTGGCTTAACGCACCACTACTAATGACCTGCGGAGCTTCTCAAAGTCTGTTTTTACATCCATTGAGAATTACAATAGCTACTCAATGTATTTGAAAAATATTGGATTTGGCATGGGTCCTCAGATCCTCACAAATGTCTACAGCTGCACCATCGAGAGAATCTTGACTGGTTGCATCACCGCCTGTGGTAAGGCAACTGCTTGGCCTTTGACCGCAAGGCACTACAGAGGGTAGTGCTTATGACCCAGTACATCACCAAGCTTCCTGCCATCCAGGACCTCTATACCAGGTGGTGTCAGAGGAAGGCCCTAAAAATTGTCAAAGACTCCAGTCACCCAAGTCATGGACTGTTCTCTCTGCTACCGCACGGCAAGCGGTACCGGAGCACCAAGTCTAGGTCCAAAAGGCTTCTTAACAGCTTCTAACCCCAAGCCATAAGACTCCTGAACAGCTAATCAAATGGCTACACTGACTATTTGCATTGACCCTCCCCCCCCAATTTTACACTGCTGCTACTCTAAGTTTATCATCTATGCATAGTCACTTTACCTACATGTACATATTACCTTGACTAACCGGTGCCCCCGCACATTGACTCTGTACCGGTACCCCCTGTATATAGCCTTGTTACTGTTATTTTATTGTTGCTCTTTAATTATTCGTTATTTTTCTATTTCCTTCTGTTTTCTTTATTATTATTTTTACTTCAGTTTATTTTTGTAAATACTTTAACTTATTTTTCATAAAACTGCATTGTTGGTTAATGGCTTGTAAGTAAGCATTTCACATTTCACTCACTCTACACATGCCACAATCAACAGCCTGATCAACTGTGTCGCGCTGCATAAGGCAAATGGTGGTCACACCAGCTACTGACTGGTTTTCTGATCCATGCCCCTACCTTAAAAAAAAAAAAAGTATCTGTGACCAACAGATGCATCTGTATTCGTAGTCATGTAAAATCAATAGCTTTGGGCCTAATTCATTTATTTCAATTGACTGATTTCCTTATATGAACTGTAACTCAGTAAAATCTTTGAAATTGTTGCATGTTACGTTTATATTTGTGTTCAGTACATAAGCAAATCTTGTCTGCTAAATGAACTAGCGTAGCCCACAGCCATACTGTATGGCAGGGTTCTTCAATTCCGGTCCTGGGGGGCCGAAACACCTGTTTTTCATCCTCTCCTTCTAATCAGGGGCTAATTCAGACCTGGGACACCAGGTGAGTGCAATTAACTACCAGGTAGAAATAAAAAACAGAAGTGTTTCGGCCCTCCAGGACCGGAATTGAAGAACCTGCTGTATGGCATAGCCAGATCAGGGCCTAACATAAGGACGACTCAGCATATGCAATTCTGTTCTTCTGAAATAGGCTACATTTTCTTAATATCATGTTTCTTTAGACTTGCCTAAAATAATGGATTTATTGAGATGGTGTAGGCTATTTTAAATGGATTTATTAGACCTTTTAAAATGTAGATATTCCAAAAGGTCTATATCAGTTGCTTGTAGGCGATGTTAAACTTGTTTATGTTAATTAACGGTAAATTACCAGAGACCAGCAGTTATTTGCATGACAGTTACCGGCTGACAAAATTTCAAGACCGCCACAGCCCTAACTGTACCTCATTTTCCCCTTAGACGTGATGTCCACACGGACTGCTTCAAATTTGTATCCAGGTGAGATCACTTCCACAACGTAGGATCCAGAGGGAACATCATTAACAACGAAACTTCCATCAGTTCTGCAGAGAGAGTAAGTCAGGGGTTTCAAAGGCATCAATAACCATCATCATACTGTAGCCATGCTCAGTTTGATCTAGCATTATAATGTAGCTAAATCGATTCATAACAGGTGTTGGGGCCCCTTGGCCAGAGTGGGAGCTGTATCAAAGTGGGGGAGGATATTAGAACAAATGGTGTAGGGCCACTGTCAATGGCCAAGGTGCATAAAGTCAAGATGGAGGAATTCAATGGAGTACACTGTTTAATACGGCGAACTTAGCAAATGAGGCATTTGAAAGATGGAGGCAGCCATCTTTATGAATGTCCGCTATTCTTAATAATTAGTTAACCAGCTAGCTACGTTAGCTAACATGATAATGCTGGACACTAAGCAGTCTCAATTAGCTCTCCATCTCAATCACCTGTAGCTCAGCTGGTAGAGCACGGCGCTTGTGACGCCAGGGTAGTGGGTTCGATCCCCGGGACCACCCATACACAAAAATGTATGCACGCATGACTGTAAGTCGCTTTGGATAAAAGCGTTTGCTAAATGGCTTATTATTATAACACCGATAACGTTAGCTAGCTGTCAACTAAAAACTAGGCTAGCAGCAAACGAGGATAGCCTTTAGTGTGAGCACAGGGCCCCGGTTAGCGTTAGCCCTTAGTTAGCACAACAATCCATGTTTTTCGTCGTCCAAGCCTACAGTATTACCTCAAGAAGCCTATATACTCTTCTCCCTCTACCGTGACTCGGGCTGACGAAATCCAGTCTTGAGTTTTCACCCCAGGAACGATTGCCCGACCCTCGATTTTGAAACGATCTCCGTTTGGTTGAACAGATCCACCCGTCGCGATAGGCCCCGAATCCATATCACTGAAACAGCACGCTAAAATAAACATAGCCTGTAGAAAGAGGCATACTTCTGATAGTCTAACCTGCAGCAACATGTTTGCTTGCAGTATTTCAACAACGGTACGTGTTCTATTGGTAAATAACTATAATAGATTCGCTGAAATCATGTAGCCGATGAGCAGGTGAATGTTTTGCATCCGCTGTCTGTGTTGCCTCTGCAGTTGGGAAATGCTGACGTCACCTACATTTTCGAAAAACTTTATTGACACTCACGGAAATACGCACTTTCCCTGTGTAAACATACTCAGGGGTGTAAACTGAGATCTGTCGATAGTAAAAACATTTCATTGGTGGAACGAAAGTAAACAAATGATAATGGACATTTAAGAGCTAGTTTGTTTTTCCTCAATTTCAAAGCCATTGTCCCATTATCCTGTAATGACAAACGTTACTGCCTGAACTAAAATTAGAAGCCTCAGAGCATTTTCTTCCAAGTACAAACTTTTTGGACATGGAAGTGACACTAACAGTATAGCAAGATTCAGATGGACATCTTTCCCCATTTAGGTCTTTGCTCAAACAGAAGCTAAATGTTTTCATAAAACTGGTGCAGTGAGTCTTTCTTTTCCTAACAATAGCTGTTCTCAGAAAAATAGCATTTGCTGTCAAATATTGTCTTATATCACCATGGGCATAACAGAAGAATATAACGTTTATGTGGCCACTATGTTTTGAGAAATAATTCATTTGACAGATTTTTGCTAATTTATTTTAAAGATTAAAAGAATCACTGTATTTACACTTTTACAGTCAAACGTCACTCATGAACAGAAAAAAAAAAAACGAAAACAAGAAAAGCTCTCATAACTTAAGACTGCAGCAGTTAGTTTCAAGTTCTTAATTCAGGACATGAGGGAAGAAATAAGAACTGAAACCAGGAAGGGGCGTTCATTACGTTACATCCATAATCCGTGTAGGTTTGCACACCATGGTGAAGAGTGCTGTGGTGGTGCGAAAGAGCTTGGCACTTCACAGAGCAGCCCAGAGCCAGTCTTAGTGTGTCCTATTCCGGTCAAAAGTAGTGCACTATAGAGGAAATAGGGTACGTTGTCGACTCAGTCTCAGTCTCATGGAGGTCGATTGAAGTATTGCCCCTTCGCAAGACATCGATCCACTTCAATGTGAAGCAGGAATTCCAGTTTTTTTCAGAAAGAAAAGTTCCTTCCTCCATTGTAAGTGTCTCTCTAGTTGTGATTGAGCGTGGGGAGTTGCTCAGTCTGAATCACTGATTTCATCAATCCACATAGAATAGAACAGGGTTCCTGTCTGTGTGTGGAACATGGTCTTGTCTTTAGTCTCCAGGTAATGTTGAAACAGCTCTATCCGGCAGTAGTGGTCGCTTCCTCAGTGCTACATTGATTGATTGGTCAATGCAGTTGTGATAAGTAAGACTCAATGGCCTGGTGAGAGAGAAGAGAGAAGTGAGAGAAGTCAAGCTAGACTCCATTGCCTGAAATGAACAAAGTTAAAAGGAGGTGAGAAGTTTGACTTTGCAGGTGAAATGTTGATCTATTCTTGGCAGAAAGGCTTCAACAATATCTCTCTGTTAGCCTCATGGATCAATAGCATTAAGGGTAGCAATGACACCTTACCTTTGCCATCTCTCCTGTAGTTCCTGGAACTAAACTTAACTGGGGTCCCTCCTCCCAGAACTCCTTCAGCTGCTGCTTCATGACTTGGAGGTTCCTGCAAAACAGACATACAGTGGGTATTATAAGTATTCACCCCCCTATTTGTCATTGATCTACACAAAATACAGCTTTTTTTTTTTTAACTAAAATAGTCGTTGCATAAGTATTCACCCCCTTTGTTTAGGTAAGCATAAAATACTTCAGGAGTAAAATGTGGCTTAACAAGTAACATAATAAGTTACATGGACTCTGAAGTAATAGGGATTTACATTTTTTAAAATGACTACCCCTTCCTCTGTTCCCCATACACACATACATACCTGGTCAAAAGATTTAGTACACACCTCCATTTTTCCATTTTTTATTGAAATTCACAGTTTAATGTCTTAATGTACTCTGAAATTAAAGCATAGAACAAATAAACAATTGGAGACAAAAAAGCAATCATGGAATCGTTTTGTTTAACAAAATGTAAGTTTTACTCATCAAAGTAGCCACCTTTTGCAGACACAACAGCCTCGTGGCATTCGGAAAGTTCTTCCCAACACTGTTGCAGAAGTTCCCACAAATGTGTTGCACTTGTAGGTTGCTTTGCTTTCACCCTTCTGCCCAGTTCATCCCAAACCAGCTCAACGGGGTTTAAGTCTGGAGACTGTGCTGGCCATTCCATGTTTTAAAGCCTACTATCTTGTTATTTTCTTCTAAGGTAGTTCTGACAGCCTGGAGGTGTGTTCTGGGTCATTATCTTGCTGTAGGATGAACCACTGACCAACTAGGCGTTCACCAGAGGTTATTGCATGGCGCTGCACAATGCTGTGGTAGCCGTTTTGGTTCAGGGTGCCACTCACTCTGTGCAAGTCGCCGACTCTGGATCCAGCAAAAGAGCCCCAGACCATCACGCTTGGTGTCACACACTGAGGAACAATCCTTTCGCCTACTCGGCGGGGTACAAAAACCCTGCGCGATTACATTTTTACATTTTAGTCATTTAGCAGACGCTCTTATCCAGAGCGACTTACAGTTAGTGCATACATTTTTATTTTTTTTTTCTCATACTGGCCCCCCGTGGGAATCGAACCTACAACCCTGGCGTTGCAAACGCCATGCTCTACCAACTGAGCTACATCCCTGCTGGCCATTCCCTCCCCTACCCTGGACGACGCTGGGCCAATTGTGCGCCGCCCCATGGGTCTCCCGGTCACGGCCAGCTACGACAGAGCCTGGATTCGAACCAGGATCTCTAGTGACACAGCTCGCACTGCAATGCAGTGCCTTAGACCACTGCGCCACTCGGGAGATGAACCAAAGATTGATGAACCAAAGATTTCAAATTTGGATTAAATCGGTCCATAAGACCTTCCTCCAGTCTTCAGTAGTCCACTGGCGGTGCTTTATGACCCAGGCAAGCCTCTTTTTCTTATTTATCCATCTTAGCAATGGCTTTCTTACTGCCACTCCACCTGTCAAACCTGCAGCTCCAAGTCTTCTCTTCACAGTTGAGACTGAGACTTGCTTACTTCGAACAGTGTTAAGCTGTGCTTGAAGCCGTTGTCCTGTGAGCCGCCTACCACGCAAGCTGTTGACTCTCAGAAACTTGTCCGGAGTTGCCACGTTACAGTTTTGACTAAAATCTGCTTGGAAATCTATAGCAAGACTTGGAAATTGCTGTCTATCCATGATCTCAAACACCATGACAGAGCTTGAAGAACTTTGACAAGAATGGGCAAATATTGCACAATCCAGGTGTACAAAGCTCTTACAGACGTACCCAAGAGTATTCGCTGCCAAAGGTGTTTCTAACATGTATTGACTCAGGGGTGGTGACCTGCCTAAATGACTACCGCCCAGTAGCACTCACGTCGGTAGCCATGAAGTGCTTTGAAAGGCTGGTCATGGCTCACATCAACACCATCATTCCGGAAACCCTAGACTCACTCCAATTCGCATACCGTCCCAACAGATCCAAAGATGACGCAATCCACACTGCCGCTTTCCCACCTGGACAAAAGGAACACCTATGTGAGAATGCTGTTCATTGACTACAGCTCAGCGTTCAACACCATAGTGCCCACAAAACTCATCACTAAGCCAAGGACCCTGGGACTAAACATCTCCCTCTGCAACTGGATCTTGGACTTCCTGACGGGTCGCCCCCAGGTGGTAAGGGTAGGCAACAACACATCTGCCACACTGATTCTCAACACGGGGGCCCCTCAGGGGTGCATGCTTAGTCCCCTCCTGTACTCCCTGTTCACCCACGACTGCGTGGCCAAGCACGACTAACACCATCATTAAGTTTGCTGATGACACAACGGTGGTATGCCTGATCACCAACAATGATGAGACAGCCTATAGGGAGGAGGTCAGAGATCTGGCCGTGTGGTGCTAGGACAACAACCTCTCCCTCAACGTGAGCAAGACAAAGGAGCTTATCGTGGAATACAATTAAAGGAGGGCCGAACACGCCCCATTCACATCAACGGGGCTGTAGTTGAGCGGGTTGAGAGCTTCAAGTTCCTTGGTTTCCACATCACCAACAAACTATCCTGGTCCAAGCACACCAAGACAGTCGTGAAGAGGGCACGACAAAGCCTATTCCCCTTCAGGAGACTGAAAAGATTTGGCACGTATCCCCAGAGCCTCAAAAAGTTATACAGCTGCACCGTCGAGAGCATCCTGACAGGTTGCATCACCGCCTGGTATGGCAACTGCTCGGCATCCGACCGTAAGGCGCTACAGAGGGTAGTGCGTACAGCCCAGTACATCACTGGGGCCAAGCTTCCTGCCATCCAGGACCTATATACTAGGCGGTGTCAGAGGAAGGCCCAAAAAATTGTCAAAGACTCCAGCCACCCTAGTCATAGACTGTTCTCTCTGCTACCGCACGGCAAGGGGTACCGGAGCGCCAAGTCTAGGTCCAAAAGGCTCCTTAACAGCTTCTACCCCCAAGCCATAAGACTGCTGAACAATTAATAAAATGGCTACCCGGACTATTTACATTGACACCCTCCTCTTTGTTTTTACACTGCTGCTACTCGCTGTCTATTATCTATGCATAGTCACTTTACCCCTACCTACATGTACAAATTACCTCGACTAACCTGTACCCCCGCACATTGACTCGGTACCGGTACCCCCTGTATATAACCTCGTTATAGTTATTTTAATTGTGTTACTTTCTTTTATTTAGTAAATATTTTTTTTAAATTCTATTTCTTGAACTGCATTGTTGGTTAAGGGCTTCTAAGTAAGCATTTCACTGAAAGGTCTACACCTGTTCGGCGCATGTGACATAACATTTGATTTGAATACTTACTGTATCTAATCAAGGTATTTTAGTGTTTTATTTTTCATTCATCTTCGACAGAGTATTTTGTGAAGATCATTTACAAAAAATGACAAATCAATCAATTTTAATCCCACTTTGTAACAATAAAAAGTGAACAAATGCAAGGGGGTGAATGCTTATGATAGGCACTGTATAAGCATACCCAATTAGGCTTCTAATGTTAAAGGGAGAATAACTGATATGAAGTTAGCATTACCAGGGAAACCAGTTGGGCAACTTTTCAACAACAAACAAAGACAACACGAAGCAAGAGGCTAATCTCCTCCTCTGTCCTGCAGCTATTACATTGCAGACAGGAGAGTGACGAATTCATAAATATCTGTTAACATACCCGTCTTCTGAGCAGCTGTCCTGCAGGCTCTTGCCGTTTGCGGAGAGTTCTGGCCACCATTTCTTAATGACAGACTGAACCCAGTGTAAACCCACAATCAAGTGTCTGGAGAAGGAACAAACAGAAAAACATTGGAATTGAGGTTTCAGCAGGTGGACACAGCAACAGTTCTTAAGTTCCACAGCTGATCTTACTCTTCATATTCACTGGCGAGGATTGATTTGACTTGAGGCAGGAGGTCTACACAACAGCCCAGTGATATGCACGGAGCTTCGTCTTGAAGGCTACGGGAGCAAAACAAGAGAGACAAAATGAACACGTGTCACAAGTTGACTCATCACAGCAATACATGATGATGTTTGATTCAACTGCGATACGCACCTTTTCGTTATAACTGGTAGGCAGTCAAGAAGCACGCCTGTGTCTTCAATTCTATGGAACAAAGACAGACAGTGTTGATTGGACATGAACATGTTGATTAATCATTAACTGTATATATGAAGAAGAAGTCCTTCAAACATGAAAATGGATCAAAAGTCAGTGTTCCTACCTGATCAAGTATGCCACTAGTTCGCTGGCGTTTCTTCGCCATAGTGTCAGAGCTACATTTAGCCGGAGATTTCTTCCAAAAAGCACATGTGTCATTGCATCATGGTCCTTCGATAGCTGGTCAGGAAAGATTCCCATAGGGAGGGGCCGATAAAGAACATGTCAATAAAATCCACTTCAACGATCCAAAGGAAGACAATGCAAGTGACACTTTTCTTCCCGATAAACAAAGTCTACAAATCTATCCCTTGCATCTACCCACTGTGCAAGGAATGGAAAGGTATGGGTAATATGGTGACAATTCCAACCCTCTCAGATCTACACAAGTGCCTAGAGCGTAGGGGCAAGGGTTTGATGTTGGGAATGAACAGTATGTAGCGCAGCAGTGGTCCGTCCCAATGATCGCTCCCTACAGGTCTGCAAACATCAAAGGATCAGGGGACCTATGGGATGGGGTAGGGAGTGAATTGGGGCCGGCTGGTAGTCTCTCACCTCAGTGAAATAATCACTGTACTTGTTTCCCGACCCTGCCATCTTGGAGCCAGCCTCTGAAGCAGAGTTCACGGGGAACACGCAGTTGTCATTGTAGTGTATGGCCTGCACTTCCTCTGGACAGGTCAGTTCATTCTCCTTGTTGGCCATGTCACAGACAGCCCGGCCTGCGGGGGGCGCTCTGCGGCGCACTCCTGAGCTCACCACCACGCTGTGACGCGACGACAACTTCCTCTTGTTGCACGCAGACACTCGTTTGGCTTTGATGTGTGCACAACGAGTCACTGGAAATCTGATGGTTGGAGAAGGAAAAGTCCAGGTGAAGAGAGGTAAGGATTTTGTATTGATACTTGCACTGGTTGAGTAAGTAGACCAGACACTGTGGCAGTGTTTGGGAAAAGTTGGAAAGGTGTTTCAATGTTGGATTTTCCCCAGTGACTGAGCAGATGTGACGGCAGTGCTAGGAATGGCTGCTTGTGCATTGGATTCACATAGACCTGGAAAACTCACCTCTCTTTATCTATTTCTTCCTTATTTAAAAAATCCACCTAAAACAAAAGGATAGGCGATAAACACTCCTACAGTTTTCTTTAAAGAGGCAAATCTTTGACTAGGTTAGTAAACACTTCTTGGTTTATATTCATAACAGAATCACTTTCCGAAGTGTGCATTAGATTGAACACTGGTGAAAATACCTTCTCCTCAATGCTTACATCAATCTAACGCTTTTATTTAAAAGACAGGGATTGCGCAAGTGCACACTGTGGGAAAAGTGCGGAGAATCGGGATGCAATTGGGTACCAAGTTAAACACTTCCCCCCCCTTGAGATCCACTCACCTCCTTCATGTTCTTGTCAGCTGCAGAGTGGATGCTGATGTGATGGAGAAATCCATGAGGTTTGCCGTGGTGGAATTCCCTGCCTTGCCCATCATGACTTCCAGAGGCCATAGTAAGTCACTATTGGAGAGAAAAATGAAAATGTAGTCAACACTGTAAAAGGCATGCATTCATAGTGCACACCAGTCATGCCATATTGTCAAGCCAACCTCCTTAACCCAAAGTTGTCTGGACTGTCACCTCACTTTCTGAAACAATCCCCTTAAAGATTATGCACGAGAAACATACATCCCATCTGTCAAAGCAGTAGTTGCTATGATAATTAAAGTCAGTTACTAGTACTTGTTGTTGTATGAGTTCATGACCTGGTCACACACCTTTTTATAAAACAAGTTTTGTTTATATGATGAGAGTCAGTGCTGCTACTAGCTCTAATACCTCCACTATGTTTCAACTAATTACAGGGGATCAAGTTGGTCTAAATTCAAATTGAGGATTACATCCGGCTGTTGTTGTGCCTGTAATAGGTTTAGCTAGCTAGCATTGTAAACAAGTGCTTGACAACAATGCGCTAGCTAGCTAGCTAGCTAGCGTTAACAACAATAAGGAGGCGTTGGCTATGCTGGCCAATCTACTTCGCTAGCTAGCTAGCTAGCTTCTACTAGAAACAAACTAACTAGCTTGCTAGGTTACAAAGCAGCAAACTGTGTTACATGTTCTTAGTTAGCTACCTAACTAGCTAGAAAGTTAAATACACATTTGTTAACTAGCGTAAATTACGAGTTAACCTTGCCAGCCCACAGTACGCAGCAATGTGTGAGCTGTCAGCTAGCTAGTTAGCTAGTACTTTAGCTACCTAGTTTTCTAGAACAATGAGCTATGAACCCACAGATTAGCTAGATAGCTAAATTAGCTAACTAAGTATCAGTGTAACTAGCTAACCACGAGTCCAATGTTTGGATAGTTAAGTGTCAATATACTAATCTCTTCGGACTGTCAATAACTACAACTTTCTTATCTCTCGTTAACTAACCTAAGGACAGTTGGAAAGCTAATGACAAAAGTGCTAATGAACCTGTGACAGCGTCTATGATGATGATGATGGGCCTAACGTTAGCTGGCTTGCCCCGGAAAGCATTTAACTTGGTCAGGCTAACAGAGTTACAGAGCTCAAAACTAACAACAGAATACAAGTTTACTTTTTACAAGTAGATAGCTAGCTAGTTAAGTTGCCTAACTAGCTAGCTAGTTAAGATTTTGACTACCGATAATGTAGCTTGCTATAGCTAAAAATAGCTAGCTTAGCAAAGGGCGGGTGGCTAGGCAGGCATCTAGCTAGTTTAATTTTCAGGAAACATATGGCTAGAACAAAGTTGATCTAGCAACTAATTCGGTAATTGCAGACATTTTACCAACCGTCACATTTTACGAAATGTCTTGAGTCTCCTCAGAAATGTAGATAGGTATGTCCACGTGGAAGCAGTAAGAAGACAACTGTAGAGTATAATCTTGCAACAAATGTTTAGCTAGCTAGCTTTTCAAGTTGAAAACAGCGTCTGTACTACTCTGCAAGGATCTTGAGATTGATATTGCAATGAAAATAGTGAAATTTTAGCGGCACCTAGAGGTAAAAAGTAGAACTAGCACGTATAATATTTGTCTGTCCTAGTTCGCCATCTAGTGTTAGATATATGGTGCATTTGCACAAGGTGTTACTTCACAAATCAAATCAAATGCTTGTTTACGAGCCCTTCCCGACGATGCATAGTTAAACAATATTTATACAAAGAAAAATAGTAACTCAAGAGGAATAAAATACAGAAGAAAAGAGCTATATACAGGGAGTACCAGTACCAGATCAATGTGCAGGGACATGAGGTATTTGAGGTAGATATGTACTGTATATGAAGGCAGGGTAAAGTGACTAGGCATCAGGATAGATAATAATAAGAGTAAAATAAAGAACAGAGTAGCAGCAGCATATAATGAGTGCTAATGAGACGGCTTCAGGCATTACGCGACATAAGCGGTCGCTTAGGGCACCCGGCTGCTAGGTCTCAACTTACTTTTGAGAGTTAGAATAGAAGAAAATAATACATTTACATTTACATTTACGTCATTTAGCAGACGCTCTTATCCAGAGTGACTTACAAATTGGTGCATTCACCTTATAGCCAGTGGGATAACCACTTTACAATATTATTTTTTTTGGGGTGGGGGTGGGGTAAGGGGGATTAGAAGGATTACTTTATCCTATCCCAGGTATTCCTTAAAGAGGTGGGGTTTCAAGTGTCTCCGGAAGGTGGTGAGTGACTCCGCTGTCCTGGCGTCGTGAGGGAGCTTGTTCCACCATTGGGGTGCCAGAGCAGCGAACAGTTTTGACTGGGCTGAGTGGGCACTGTGCTCCGCAGAGGTAGGGGGGCCAGCAGGCCAGAGGTGGATGAACGCAATGCCCTCGTTTGGGTGTAGGGACTGATCAGAGCCTGAAGGTACGGAGGTGCCGTTCCCCTCACAGCTCCATAGGCAAGCACCATGGTCTTGTAGCAGATGCGAGCTTCAACTGGAAGCCAGTGGAGTGTGCGGAGGAGCGGGGTGATGTGAGAGAACTTGGGAAGGTTGAACACCAGACTTGCTGCGGCATTCTGGATGAGTTGTAGGGGTTTAATGGCACAGGCAGCAAGTTGCAGTAATCCAGACGGGAGATGACAAGTGCCTGGATTAGGACCTGTGCCGCTTCCTGTGTAAGGCAGGGTCGTACTCTCCAAATGTTTTAGAGCATGAACTTAGAGGATCGGGTCACCGCCTTGATGTTAGCGGAGAATGACAGGGTGTTGTCCAGGGTCACGCCAAGGCTCTTTGCACTCTGGGAGGAGGACACAACGGAGTTGTCAACCGTGATGGCGAGATCATGGAACGGGCAGTCCTTCCCCGGGAGGAAGAGCAGCTCCGTCTTGCCGAGGTTCAGCTTGAGGTGGTGATCCGTCATCCACACTGATATGTCTGACAGACATGCAGAGATGCGATTCGCCACCTGTTTATCAGAAGGGGAAAAGGAAAAGATTAGTTGTGTGTCGTCTGCGTAGCAATGATAGGAGAGGCCATGTGAGGATATGACAGAGCCAAGTGACTTGGTGTATAGCGAGAATAGGAGAGGGCCTAGAACTGAGCCCTGGGGGACACCAGTGGTGAGAGCACATGGTGCAGAGACAGATTCTCGCCACGCCACTTGGTAGGAGCGACCGGTCAGGTAGGACGCAATCCAAGAGTGAGCCGCGCCGGAGATGCCCAGCTCGGAGAGGGTGGAGAGGAGGATCTGATGGTTCACAGTATCAAAGGCAGCAGACAGGTCTAGAAGGACAAGAGCAGAGGAGAGAGAGTTAGCTTTAGCAGTGCGGAGAGCCTCCGTGACACAGAGAAGAGCAGTCTCAGTTGAATGACCAGTCTTGAAACCTGACTGGTTTGGATCAAGAAGGTCATTCTGAGAGAGATAGCAAGAGAGTTGGCTAAAGACGGCACGCTCAAGAGTTTTGGAAAGAAAAGAAAGAAGGGATACTGGTCTGTAGTTGTTGACATCAGAGGGATCGAGTGTTGGTTTTCTGAGAAGGGGTGCAACTCTCGCTCTCTTGAAGATGGAAGGGACATAGCCAGCAGTCAAGGATGAGTTGATGAGCGAGGTGAGGTAAGGGAGAAGGTCACCAGAGATGGTCTGGAGAAGAGAGGAGGGGATAGGGTCAAGCGGGCAGGTTGTTGGGCGGCCGGCCGTCACAAGTCACAAGATTTTATCTGGAGAGAGAGGGGAGAAAGAAGTCAAAGCATAGGGTAGGGCAGTGTGTGCAGGACCAGCAGTGTCATTTGACTTAACAAACGAGGATCGGATGTCGTCAACCTTCTTTTCAAAATGGTTGATGAAGTCATCCACAGAGAGGGAGGAGGGGGGGGGGGGGGAGGATTCAGCAGGGAGGAGAAGGTGGCAAAGAGCTTCCTAGGGTTAGAGGCAGATGCTTGGAATTTAGAGTGGTAGAAAGTGGCTTTAGCAGCAGAAACAGATGAAGAAAATGTAGAGAGGAGGGAGTGAAAAGATGCCAGGTCGGCAGGGAGTTTAGTTTTCTTCCATTTCCGCTCCGCTGCCCGGAGCTCTGTTCTGTGAGCTCGCAATGAGTCATCAAGCCACGGAGCAGGAGGGGAGGACCGAGCCGGCCGGGAGGATAGGGGACATAGAGAGTCAAAGGATGCAGAAAGGGAGGAGAGGAGGGTTGAGGAGGCAGAATCAGGAGATTGGAGGGAGAAGGATTGAGCAGAGGGAAGAGATGATAGGATGGAAGAGGAGAGAGTAGTGGGAGAGAGAGAGCGAAGGTTGCGACGGCGCATTAACATCTGAGTAGGGGCAGAGTGAGTAGTGTTGGAGGAGAGCGAGAGAGAAAGGGATACAAAGTAGTGGTCGGAGACTTGGAGGGGAGTTGCAGTGAGATTAGTAGAAGAACAGCATCTAGTAAAGATGAGGTCAAGCGTGTGAGTAGGGGGGGACGGTGAGAGGGTGA
The DNA here is from genome assembly GCF_964263955.1 of Coregonus lavaretus. Taxonomy (NCBI): domain Eukaryota; kingdom Metazoa; phylum Chordata; class Actinopteri; order Salmoniformes; family Salmonidae; genus Coregonus; species Coregonus lavaretus. The sequence continues at coordinate 131,980 of NW_028166348.1, read as the reverse complement.
GGTCAAAAGAGGAGAGGAGTGGAAAGAAGGAGGCAGAGAGAAATGAGTCAAAGGTAGACGTAGGGAGGTTGAAGTCACCCAGAACTGTGAGGGGTGAGCCATCCTCAGGAAAGGAACTTATCAAGGCGTCAAGCTCATTGATGAACTCTCCAAGGGAACCTGGAGGGCGATAAATGACAAGGATGTTAAGCTTGAATGGGCTAGTGACTGTGACAGCATGGAATTCAAATGAGGAGATAGACAGATGGGTCAGGGGAGAAAGAGAGAATGTCCACTTGGGAGAGATGAGGATTCCTGTGCTACCACCCCGCTGACCAGATGCTCTCGGGGTATGCGAGAACACATGGTCAGATACAGACCCCAAAAGATATGGGAGCTATTCTTGTGTTTCCTTAATGGCACATAAAACAATATAATGGCCATGAAATAGCATATAATTTATCAGGAAAAAATATCCCTATGTATTTGTATTTTATATTTTGTATTTGTGTTTTTTGTTTTGTTTAATGCGTTGGTTGTTTTGTGTTAAAGATAAAAAATAAATAAAATGTCTATACAAAAAATTACGAATAGTAGAATAACAAGGTAAAAGTTCGACATTTTGTTGTGCATCAGCAGTTTTTCTCTTGTTTTGTTAGTCACTGACAGTCACTCAATTAGCCATGTCAGCTAAAAAGGTTTAGATTGGTAAATTAGTCTAGCCAGTTATCTAAACTTGTAGAAATGATGGCCGAATACCAATCTCCAGAGGGCCCACATACATTTTGCTAGTCATGGCCCCATGGCAAAATGTATAGAAGTGAGTGTAGGAAATTAGCTTGAAAACTGCCAAACTTTCTCTCTGCCCCATGGCAAAATGTGTAGAGCTGCAGAAAACTTGCTTTAAAACTGCAAAAAAAATTCTATGCCACATAGTAAATTGTGCAGAATTCCAGGAAATGTAACTTTAAAACATACATTTTTCTCTCCACCATCAAGAGGGCAGCCAACAAGTGCTCAGCATATGAGGGAACTCCTTCAAGACTGTTGGAAAAGCATTCCAGGTGAAGCTGTTTGAGAGAATGCCAAGAGTGTGCAAAGCTGTCATCAAGGCAAAGGGTGGCTATTTGAAGAATCTCAAATATAAAATATATTCTGATTTGTTTAACACTTTTTTGGTTACTACATGATTCCATATGTGTTATTTAATAGTTTTGATGTCTTCACTATTATTCTACAATGTGGAAAATAGTAAAAATAAAGAAAAATCCTTGAATGAGTAGATGTGTCCAAACCTTTGACCGGTAGTGTACATATATCTATTTCTTGAGTCTTTATTCTTTAACACAAAGGGGTGATGACAGGTCCTCACAATGTACAACTCAAACTATCCACTCATCAACTGTGTGAATAACAGTGCAGCCCCACTCCTTGGCTACATCCCAAATAGCACCTTATTCCCTATATAGTAGGGATGTTGTATTGTCAGTAGACACCTGTTGGGATCACAGATTGTGACAGTGCAGTAGTGATAGATAATGCTGTCTAGCATGACAATGATATGAAACATGATGAGGTACAGGCCAAGTTGCTGTCTCTCTGTAATAGGAGATAGTGAAAGTAGGAACTCCCCTTGAAGAGCTCAACAGGACACTTTTACAAAGCATTGCATATGAATGGTACACTGTAAGCCATACAATAATTTACACAGAGACAGGTAGGTACTCGGCAGGCTTGTGCAGGCTTTGCCGAACCACCTTACAATTCCAGCATGTTTGATTGTGCAATAACAGTCTCGATAGATTTTAGGGGTACATGCACTGCGGTTGAGTCAGAAAAATATATATTTTAAATTGTCTGGTAATGAATATTGAATTTCTACCCTGTTTTACTTCTTGACTTCTTGTGCCAGCTAAATCGGTGTCATTACAGGTCTATTATTATAAGACTGCCATGCTAGGAGAATATTTACTGAATAAACCTCTCAGTTATGAAAAACTACAATAACAATAATAAAAAATAAAAAAACGACAATAACAACAACCAACTTCTTGGTTCCTAGAACTAAACAGAGACCCACAAGTCAAATATGTATTTTTATTTTATTTTATTTTGGGGAGAATTAGTCATATTTTAAAGTGTGTGTGTGGTAGTGGCACTTAATATAGTTGCATTCAATTTGATATGAATAAATAAATAAATATGTTTTAGATTTTAGACCTAGACAGCCACAGAAATGAGCCTGCCATTTTGACTAACCCATTGGTCAGGTATATTCAGCTGTCATACCTGACCCTGATCTTAACCAGGACATTATAGGTTTAGATAGAAACACAGGCGAAAACAAAGCCAAACGGTGGAAATTAATAATATGCCATTTAGCAGACGCTTTTATCCAAAGCGACTTACAGAAATGTGTGCATACATTTTTACGTATGGGTGGTCCCAGGGATCGAACCCACTACCCTGGTGTTACAAGCGCCATGCTTTACCAATTGAGCTACAAATTGCAGTGATCTCAATCACTGCAATTTACCCGCTTGAATAAACAGATACCATTTAAATAGTATATAAATAGTACAGCCAGGGAAGGAAAGGGAACGGGGGATATCTAGTCAGGTGCACAACTGAATGCATTCAACCGAAATGTGTCTTTCGCATTTAACCCAACCCCTCTGGGCGTCATGCACCCCCAAATTCTGAGGGGGGCACAAAGTATATGAGGATGGCTGTGGGGTGGTAAGTCTGAGAATTGTGCATTTTTCAAACACCTGAAACACAATTTTCCTGCAATCTAGAGCCATAATCATTATGCTTAATTCTATGTAAAAAATAGTCAATTTTTCTGCATATCTACGCATACCTCTTCAGCTGTCTGTATCCTCCTGACTGATGGTGATTTTTTAAAAAGAAACTAAATATGCTTCTCTGCATCTCTGCTAAAATCTGGGTAAAAGATTAAAAGGAATGTGAGTCTCATTCAGTACATTTAGTAATTGCTTGCTTTTCTAAAGTGTACCAACTTTGCCACAGGCATACCAGCTGAGATAGTTAGACAAGCTAGCTACTCTAACTTGACTGATAGCCTTCGCAGTTCCGGAGCGACCCACTAGGTGTCATCCTCCGACAACCTTAGGCACCTCCTCACTCACAGGAACAATCATTATCTTATTAGTGTCACCTGTGTCTACCTGTTCACCTGTGTATTTATGATCTCACTTCCCTGTGTTCCCTTGCTCTGTTTTCTCTGCTAGATCTCGATGCCAAACAGTACTAATCAGTGTCTGATCGCAAGACGTATGTACAGGTACTTGAGAAGTGTTCTCCCTGTTTCATTGTTTTTTCAGTCCTAGTTAGTATTTTGTATGTTTGCTGTCAGCCTGTTTTTGGAGACCAATTTGCTCCTCCTTAATTTTTTTGTGACAAGTCCGTTATTTTGTATCCTAGTTTTGGGACCACCAGTAAAGATCCTTGTTTCACCATCTCTAACTACTGCCTACTGTCTATCCTGCACCGCACCTGGGTCACACCTTCCCCCAACCCTTACAGAAAACAGAGCCAATATGGACCCAGCAGAGGCAGCACAGTATCGCAGCGCATTAGCAACGCAGGGAGCTATGTTGAACCAGCACGACCGCAGCCTTTAGCAGATCACCGAGAATCTCCGCCAGCTGACGATTGCCGTGCAGAGCCGGGTGGACACCCGACCAGCCCCGGCAGCCGGCGGAGCGGAAGCCGTGGCAGCAGCGTCTCCTGTCTCACCTGCGACATCGCAGGAACCCCGCCTACCACCTCCGGAGAGGTACGACGGACGTCCAGAGGGCTGCAGGGAATTCCTCACCCAGTGTTCCCTGGTATTCAGCCTACAACCCTCCTTCTTCCCGACGGAGCAGGGCCGGGTGACCTACATTATCACTCTGTTGACAAGTCGGGCCCTTTCCTGGGCTACCACGGAGTGGGAGAGCCAAACTCCGGCGTGCTCCGACTCCTACCAATTCACCCGGGAGCTACACAAGCTGTTCGACCCTTCTTGGGTGGTGTCGGGGAACGAGGCTGGGAGGTGGCTCACGGCCTGTCGGCAGGGTGACCATTCGGTGGCGGACTACTCCGTGGAGTTCCGGACCCGGGCTCGAGAGGCAGGATGGGAGGAGGCCGCCCTGGTCGTCCTTTACGTGCAGGGGCTATCGGAGGGGATGAAGGACGAACTCTCCTTCAGGGAGCTGCCTGAGTGACTGGACGGCCTTGTCGACCTCTCGGTACGGGTAGACAATCGGCGTCGTGAGAGGACGCACGAGAGAGGGATGACGCAAGGCGCACTTGCCCAGGATGGAGAAACAGAGATGTCTGTGCCAGGGACGTTGCCTGTACTGCAGCTAGGCAGGTTACCACTGCGACTCATGCCCGGAGAAGCCGGGAAATGGGAGGGCTCGCTAATATTGGGAGGGGTGCTAGCGAGCCGGAACTGAAACCCCGTCGGGCGCATGCACTGGTGGATTCGGGGGCCGCGGGAAAACTGATGGATGTGGGGCTGGCCCAAGGGTGGAGCGTTCCGTTACTCTCACTCTCCGAGCCGATTCCGGTCATGGGCCTGGACGGCCGGCCGTTGGGGTCGAGCTTCATCTCCCGGCGCAATGTCCCTGTGCGTGTCTGGGTGGCAGGGGGGCTATGGGAGGATATCCAGTTTTTCATTGTGGACTCTCCGGAGTGTCCCCTCGTCCTCGGGCACCCCTGGCTGGTCGGCCACAAACCCCGGATAGTCTGGTCCACGGGGCGGATCATCCTGGAGGGAGGCTCCGCCTCCGTCCTGTTCTGGTCTCCACTAACCACTCATCAGCCTAAACCACCGTCCCAGACCACCTACCAGTCCACACCTCTTCCCCAGGTCCCTCACTCCGAACTGCCTACCGCCCTAGCGGCGGTTGCCACCGGGAGGACGGCGGCTACAGACCGTCACAGACCCAGACCTGGCAGGCATTCCCCAGGAGTATTGGGATCTGGGGGAGGTGTTTAGTAAGAGGCGTGCCAAGGGCCTACCTCCTCACAGGCCATACGACTGCGCTATCGATCTCCTGCCGGGTGCCATGCCCACACGAGGGCGATTGTTTTCCTTGTCCCGGCCGGAGACACTGGCCATGAGGGAGTATATCGATGAGGCACTTGTCGAGGGTCACATCCGTCCCTCTACCTCACCCGCGGGTGCAGGCTTCTTCTTCGTGGGAAAAAGGATGGTGGGCAGCGGCCGTGCATTGATTACTGGGCGCTCAACGACATCGGCCCCGGTCCTAGGGCATCCTGATCTGTCCCTGCTGTTCCTTGTGGAGGTGGATGCTTCAGACGTTGCGGTGGGAGCAATCCTGTCCCAGCGGTTCCTTGCGGACGGTAAGACTCACCCCTGTGAGTTTTTCTCCCATCGGCTGTCCTCGGCGGAGCGGAATTACGACGTGGGGAACCGTGAGCTGCTAGCGGTCAAGCTCGCCCTGGGGAGTGGAGGCATTGGCTAGAGGGGGTCGCCCATCCATTCGTCATATGGACTGACCATAAGAACTTAGCCTACATTCAGGGGGCCAAGAGTTTCAACTCGCGCCAGGCCAGGTGGGCGTTGTTCTTCACCAGGTTCTGGTTCACAATCTCATACCGTCCGGGGTCGAAGAACACCAAGCCTGACACGCTCTCCCGGCAGTTCGACCCCGTGGACCTGGTGGAGAGGGACGACCCCATTGTCCCCAACGCCCTGATTGCTGCCCCAGTTTTGTGGGGAATAGATAGGCTGGTCAGAGCAGCACTATGGCGGGAGCCCGATATGGGCGGAGGTCCATCGGGGAGGATGTACGTACCCAAGGCTGCACGCTCGCGACTGCTTCAGTGGGCGCACGTGTCCGACCTCACCAGCCATCCGGGGTGCGCCAGGAAGTTGGAGTTCCTGCGTAGGAGGTTCAGGTGGCCATCAGCTGAGGGAGATACACACGCCTTCGTGGTGGCTTGCCCGGTGTGTGCGCGCACGAAGAGCTCACGTCAGCCCGTGGCAGGGCTGCTCCGACGCCCAGCCTATCCCCATGCGCCTCTGGTCCCACATCTCTCTGGATTTCATTTCCGCCCTACCCCCCTCTGAAGAATACACAGTCATCCTGGTTGTTGTGGACCAGTTTTCGAAGGCTGCCCACTTCATTCCCCTTCTCAAACTCCCGTCGGCCCGGGAGATGGCTAAATTGGTGGTGCAGCACGTTTTCCGGGTCCATGGCCTTCCCCAAGATGTGGTGTCGGATCGGGGTCATCAGTTCGCCTCCAGGTTCTGGAAGGCATTTGCCACCTGCCTCGGTGCCTCCGTCAGCTTGTCTTCCGGCTTCCATCGCCAGTCGAACGGGCAGACGGAGCATGTCAACCAGGATCTGGAGGGGGTGCTGAGGTGCTATGCCTCCAGCAACCCAGCTACGTGGAGTCAGCGACTGGCGTGGGCGGAGTACACCCACAACACCCTTCTCTGCTCGTCCACCGGCCTGTCTCCCTTCCAGTGCCAATAAGGGTACCAACCCCCCCCCCTATTCCCCAAGCAAGAGGAGGAGGCTTCGGTCCCATCGGTCCAGGCCCACATCAGTCGCTGTCGCCGCACCTGGAGGCAGGTACGGGCGGGGCTTAAGCGGGCCTCGGTCAGGTCTCAACATCAGGCCAACCGCAGGCGTCACCCGGCCCCGGTCTTTCGCCGGGGGCAGAGGGTGTGGCTCTCCACACGGGATCTTCCCCTCCGCGTGGAGTCCAGGAAGCTGTCCCCCCGGTTCGTCGGCCCTTTCAGAGTGGTCCGGCGAGTCAACCCAGTGGCTTACCGCCTGCAACTTCCCCCCACCATGCGGGTGCATCCCACGTTCCATGTGTCCCTCCTCTAGCCCGTCGCCACCTGTCTCGTGGCTCCCCCTCCTTGTCCTGTTCCCCCGCTGCGCCTCGTTGGAGGGCAGCCGGCTTTTACTGTGGACCGGATCCTGGACTGCCGGTGGGTGGGGAGGGTTCTCCAATTTCTGGTGGACTGGGAGGGTTATGGGCCGGCGGAGCGGTCCTGGGTGCCCAGGAGGGACATTCTGGACCTAGGGCTGATAACAACATTCCGGTGGAGGCGCCGAGGTGAACGGCTGGGGCCGTTCGTCGGGGGAGGGGGGACACTGTTACTGGAGGGGGTCGCAGTTCCGGAGCGACCCACTAGGTGTCATCCTCCGACAACCTTAGGCACCTCCTCACTCACAGTCTGGACTAATCATCATCCTATTGGTGTCGCCTGTGTCTACCTGTTCACCTGTGTATTTATGCCCTCACTTCCCTGTGTTCCCTTGCTCTGTTTTCTCTGCTAGTTCTCGATGCCAAACAGTACTAATCAGTGTCTGATCGCGAGACGTATGTACAGGTAATTGAGAAGTGTTCTCCCTGTTTCATTGTTGTTTTCAGTCATAGTTAGTATTTTGTATGTCTGCTGTCAGCCTGTTTTTGGAGACCAATTTGCTCCTCCTTTATTTTTTCCTGACAAGTCTGTTATTTTGTATCCTGGTTTTGGGACCACCAGTAAAGATCCTTGTTTCACCATCTCTGCCTACTGCCTACTGTCTATCCTGCACCGCACCTGGGTCACACCTCCCACCAACCCTTACACAGAGAAGCAACAACAAAAAGTTTAATTACAAAATGTAAAACATATTTATTTTAAAACAGGACAAATCTGAAAGGGCACATGCCCCTGTGCCCCATATGGGTATGACACATCTGAGTACTGCAACGTTGACTGTGTGTGTTTACGTTTGTATGTAAGGGTGTGTGGAGAGTCAATGCAAATAGTCTCTATGGCGCAAATGAATTGGTTTCATAGCGACATAAACATGTTTTGATATAATAGTGTTCTACCAAAGGTCACCTATCATGTGACCTTGACATTTTAGCATGAGCACTTACATGAGCACTTAGGGTTAAGTGCCTTGCTCAAGGGCACGTTCACATATGTTTCACCTAGGTCAGCTCGGGGATTCAAACCAGCAACCTTTTAGTTACTGGCCCAATGCACTTAACCACTACGCTACCTGCAGGTTACTCAAGGCAAAAATCAATATTGAACCAAAATGTTTATTTGTATCTTAGCTTTTGTAGAAGCAGCAGCTACTCTTCCTGGAGTTCACAATAAAACACAAAACATGACTAGTAATTAAACAATGATACACTGATAGACAAGGACAGTCACACAAATTTAAAACACAACAATATACAAACAATAAAATAAATAAAAATACAACCTCATAAAATGTGGTTTTACTCTTGGCACAACTTCTGTAATAACAGTGAAATAGGTTCATCTAGCTGGTAAACAGAAGCACAGGGCCTGAAGTGCTCCATTAGCATGGCATCAGTACCTGTGAGGAGGTCCAGAATGAAATGACAGTTTCAAGGAAGTCAATGTCAACCATCTTAACAGCTGTAGACGGACCATTAGACGTTTCTCCTCGGTTCTCCGTGGTCCAATGACGGTTCCAATAACTGTTTAGATTGGCATTGGCATAGCTTGTAGTCCTAAAAACCGTAAATGAGTTAGCATTTTCTACCTCCGGTTCATTGGCCATTCCTATGGGGGAAATGAATGGGGAAAGAATGGGGTTTTGGGATAAACTCAGAAAATAAGGTCTGAAGTCAGTTAACATGACCTCTATGATTTATGAAGCTTTTATATCCTTTGTGTGCTTGTTTTGATTACATAAATGCTTAAAAATTCACAAAACTTGACGTTATAGGATGTGTTATATCTCATAGAACAAAACGTATAAGATCCCCTAAGCCTGTGTTTACCACAGACCTTATTTTCGGCGTTTATCCCAAAACCTTAAAAAACAACAACATTAATTTCCCCATAGGCTTTGGCCAACGAGCCATGGCGGAGTTCAACCTGGACTCAGGGGTAGACGTAACTTAGTAAATGTAAATCCGGGACACTCCAATTAGTATGACATGTTACATTTTGTATGGTATGTATTCATTTGTGAATGTCCATCATCCATTTCGTTATGAATTACAATATGTTTACGAATTTGCAGAATGTATGATATGTTACGAATTCCTAACTTTATCTAGGTGGCAAGCGTTAGCTTATCTAGGGCTTAGGGTTAGAGTTTAAGGTAAGGGTTAGCTAACATGCTAAGTAGTTGCAAAGTTGCTCAAATGCCAAAGTTGTCCATGATGAGATTTGAACACGCAACTTTTGGGTTGCTAGATGTTCGAGTTATATGGCTACCCATCCACCCGACCAACCACCATACTTTAGTTTTTTTGCCTTGAGTAACCGTCTGTCTTATGTAACCAAACATGACAAAACTGTAACATACTAATTTGAGTGTCTAGCCCTTGAGACAGGTTGAGTTTGACTGTTCTTGTCGTTCTTTATGCTCAAGTGGAACCAATTTTATTTTATTTTTACTTCCAATAACAGCTCTGAGTGAGAGAGGTGCATGCTGGTCATATTGCATTAACAGTATGTGTGTATGCGTGTCATTTTCTCATTATATTCCATTTCTTATTGAGAAACACATCTGGAATAGCAATTCCACTACCTTCATATATTGATGGTCCTCTGTAGCTAAATTGGTAGAGTGTAAGGGATCGGGGGTTGGCTGGGTCTAGACAGAGTCTGACACTTCCCCGATCTACAGAGAGGGGGAGTCATCAGACTCGATCTGGTTCACCTGAGTTCTGAGCACACCTGTCAGTAATTAGGGTAGGATATAAGGTGTGCTCAGAAGGTCAGTCGGTGCGAGGTATTGTTCCATTGTGACTTGCTAAGCGTTTTGTTCCGAGAGAGAGAGAGAGAGTTTGTTGTTTTTGATTACCCGTGTATCCGACCTGTGCCTTGTTGTTTGACTCCCCGAATTGCTTAATCCTCTGCTTGTCTACCCCAGTGATTACCGTTCTCTGATCCTGTGCCTGTGACCTCGACTACGACCAAGCCCGCTCCCTTGGTACCTCTGCCTGTCTCTGCCTGGCCCGGTTTTGACCACAGCCCGCCCGACCACGATTAAGCTATTCCCTTGTCTGTACCCTAATAAAGCATCGCTATTCTGCGATTGGATCTTACCACTCTGTCCGAGTATTCATTACAGAATACCTCGCCATTACCATGGATCCAGCGGAATTACAGAGGCGATGGGAGATACAGGAGAAACGGATGGATGAACTCCTGCAGCTACTCAACGCTGGTGCGGCTGAGGGCACCACCCCGAGCACGGTCAGTCCTCGTCCTACACCTCCGATTTCTTTACCGACAAGGTACGACGGGGAACCTGGCAAATGTCAGGGGTTTCTACTCCAGACGTCCCTGTATATGTCGTATAATCGTACGATGTTTCCCGATGACCGTAGCAGGGTGGATTTCATGATTTCTCTGCTAACGGGAAGAGCACTGGATTGGGCTACTGCGCTTTGGGCAGCTGAGGTCCCCGAGTTGAAGGCGGAAGTTCAGTTCAAGAGGCTGTTCCAAGAGGTGTTCGACCACCCAGTGTCTGGGCGTAGTGTGGGAGACCAACTATGCGAACTTCAGCAGGGCCGTCGCACAGTAGCCGACTACGCTTTAGAGTTCCGTACTATAGCAGCCGGTAGCGGATGGAGCGAGACTGCTTTGCTCACCGTTTTCCGAAGAGGGCTGCGCAAAGAAGTACAGACTGAGTTGGCTTGTCGGGGAGATATCACTGCGCTACATGAGTTTATCAACATAGCCATCTCTATTGGCAATCTGATAGTGCAACATAAGGTATCCACAGTCCGGGAGCCCTCGGTCACTGGTCCTACGCAATCGACAGAGCGGAGGAGAGAATCTGAGGAGGAACCTAGGCAACTGGGACGGTCACCCCTACAAGGTTCGGTGAGACAACAACGTCGGCAAGACGGACTATGCCTGTATTGTGGTCAGTCGGGTCATTTCGTTCGTCAATGTCCGGTACGACCAAACCGTAACCCAGGATATCGCCTCGGAACTGCCAAACCGGTGAGTGAGACTCAAGGGTTCAACATTACAGCTAAACAAATGTATGTGCCAGTTACGTTATCTGTCGGAGAGAAAGTGCGCAGGTTGGAGGGTCTTATTGATTCCGGAGCGGCTGCCAGTTTTCTGGATATGGGTCTCGCTGAGGAATTGGGAGTTCAACTTATCCCAATTCAACCTCCCCTGCGAGTCAACGCGCTAGACGGTGAGCCCATGGGCACTGGGTTCATTACGCACCGTACGGAGGTAATCAAGTTACAAGTGGGCTCCATACACCATGAGGACATCATTTTGTTCGTCATCTCCGCTCCACGGGAGCCGCTGGTTCTCGGCCACCCCTGGCTCGTCACCCATGATCCGGTCATCTCCTGGAAATCTGGCGATATCACTGCTTGGAGTGAGGTATGTAGGGCAGAATGCCTCAAGTTACCTTGCAAAACGTCTACTGTGGAGGATGCGCAGGGTGTGGTGTCTACTGTTGTTCCCACAGAATACCAGGATTACGCGCAGGTGTTCTCCAAGGAGAGGGCTACCGTATTACCACCTCATCGGGCCTGGGACTGCGCGATTGAGCTGCTATCCGGGGCTACACCACCTCGTGGAAGAATCTACCCGTTGTCACAGCCGGAACGAGAATCGATGAGCAAGTATATTGATGAGGCGCTACAGCAAGGGGCCATTCGCCCATCTACGTCTCCCGCCGCATCCAGTTTTTTCTTCGTGAAGAAAAAGGATGGCGGACTGCGTCCTTGTATAGACTATCGAGGTTTGAACGATATTACCATAAAAAATCGTTACCCCCTTCCTTTGATCCCAGCAGCCCTCGAGCAGGTGGGGCAGGCCTCTATCTACAGTAAACTGGACCTCAGGAGTGCGTACAATCTGGTGCGCATTAGAGAAGGGGATGAATGGAAGACCGCCTTCATCACACATCGAGGACACTATGAATATTGTGTCATGCCCTATGGACTTACCAACGCGCCCTCAGTATTCCAGGCGTTCATGAATGACATTTTCAGGGACATGATTGATCGCTTTGTTATAGTGTACATTGATGACATCCTAATCTATTCTAACTCTCTGAGTGAACATGTGTCCCATGAACGACAGGTTCTGGATCGGCTCCTACACCATTCTCTGTTCGTGAAGGCAGAAAATAGTGAATTCCATGTCACGACGATTTACTTCCTTGGGGCCATACTCACTCCCGACGGGGTTAAACTGGATGAATCCAAGGTACAAGCGGTACAAGACTGGCCTCAACCCCAGACGGTGAAAGAGCTCCAGAGATTCTTAGGGTTTGCCAATTACTATAGACGGTTCGTGCGTAATTTCAGCACCACCGCAGCTCCCCTGTCGGCGATGACCAGCTACAAGGGTCGCGGTCTGAACTGGACGGAGGGGGCAGTGCGTGCGTTTGAGACGTTGAAACAACGCTTTACCACCGCTCCTATTTTATGTCAGCCGGACCCTACCTTGCCGTTTATCGTGGAAGTGGACGCCTCGGAGGTTGGAGTGGGAGCCGTGTTGTCCCAACGCCAAGGTGAGCCGCCTAAATCACGACCCTGTGCTTTCTTTTCAAAGAAACTGAATTCGGCCGAGCAGAACTACGACGTGGGTAATCGGGAACTACTGGCGGTGAAGTTAGCACTGGAGGAGTGGAGACATTGGTTGGAGGGAGCAGAGCATCCGTTCCAAGTGCTCACGGACCACCGCAACCTGGAGTATCTTCACAGTGCTAAACGACTGAACTCCCGACAGGCCAGGTGGTCTTTATTCTTCAACCGTTTCCGATTCACTGTCTCTTATATCCCCGGGTCCAAGAATGGTAAGGCGGACGCGCTTTCCCGACGGTTCGAGCGCGCGGAAAGACCCGTGGAACCAGAACCTATCCTCCCCATGAGTTGCCGTGCTGGTCCTGTGAGGTGGGCTATCGATGACACTATTCAGGAGAGCTTACAATCGGAACCAGCCCCTCCAGAAACCCCGGTGTCAAAGGTGTTTGTACCAGCTCCGCTTCGACCTCAACTGATGGAATGGTGCCACACGTCGCTGGGATCTGGTCATCCCGGAATCACCCGAACTACACGACTCATCAGCCGAAAATACTGGTGGGATTCCCTCACAGATGACGTCAGAGACTATGTCTTATCCTGTCCAGTATGTGCTCAGTCCAAGGTACCTCGTGCACTACCGGAGGGTAAGCTGATGCCATTGCCAACTCCTCAACGACCCTGGTCGCACAGTGCAATGGACTTTGTTACAGATCTACCAGAATCAGATGGCCATACTGTAATTCTCGTGGTCATCGATCGCTTCTCCAAGATGTGCCGGTTAGTACCCATGACCCGTTTGCCTAACGCCACTCAGATGGCTGAGACTATGTTTAACCAGGTGTTCCGGCAGTTTGGGGTCCCGGAGGATATTGTTTCCGACCGGGGACCCCAGTTTGTATGCCGGGTATGGAAGGCCTTCTGCGAACGCTTGGGCATCTCGGTTAGCCTAACCTCCGGATATCATCCCCAGGCCAATGGGCAGACAGAACGGCTCAACCAGGAAATTGGGAAATATCTACGGCAACAATGTTCGCGGCAGCCGCAAGAGTGGAGCCGATTCCTTCCATGGGTAGAGTATGCTCAGAACTCACTCATCCACAACTCCCTACGCCTAACGCCCTTCCAGTGTGTTCTAGGGTATCAACCACCCCTGTTCCCGTGGGATGCCGCATCAGGGATGGTACCGGCGGTGGACGAGTGGTTCCGTCGGAGTGCGCAGGTCTGGGAGACGGCCCATCAACATCTCAGTCAGGCCTCACAACAGCAAAAGACCTACGCCGACCGACGCCGGAGACCTACTCCCACTTATCAACCCGGGCAACGAGTGTGGCTGTCTACCCGGGACCTGCGGTTCTGACGGAGCTGCAAGAAGCTTCAACCCAGGTACATCGGGCCTTTTAAGATACTGAGACGTATTAACCCTGTCACCTACCGTCTGTTACTTCCCCGACACTACAGGATAACCCCTACGTTCCACGTCTCCCTGTTGAAACCTGTCCACTATAGCCCGATGTACCCCCCAATCGCTCAACAACCTACTACACCACCTTTGGAGGATGAACAGGACACCACCTATACAGTCCACGAGATACTGGAGTCAAGACGGAGACGAGGGGGCATCGAATATCTCGTGGACTGGGAGGGATATGGACCTGAGGAACGGTCCTGGGTCCCTGCTAAGGACATACTGGATCCTGCTCTCAAGACCACTTTCCACGCTGAACACCCAGATCATCCAGGACCCCGACCCAGAGGAAGACCAGCCGGTAGAGGTAGAAGGCCGTCAGGAGCCGGCCCTGGGGAGGGGGATACTGTAAGGGATCGGGGGTTGGCTGGGTCTAGACAGAGTCTGACACTTCCCCGATCTACAGAGATGGGGAGTCATCAGACTCGATCTGGTTCACCTGAGTTCTGAGCACACCTGTCAGTAATTAGGGTAGGATATAAGGTGTGCTCAGAAGGTCAGTCGGTGCGAGGTATTGTTCCATTGTGACTTGCTAAGCGTTTTGTTCCGAGAGAGAGAGAGAGTTTGTTGTTTTTGATTACCCGTGTATCCGACCTGTGCCTTGTTGTTTGACTCCCCGAATTGCTTAATCCTCTGCTTGTCTACCCCAGTGATTACCGTTCTCTGATCCTGTGCCTGTGACCTCGACTACGACTAAGCCCGCTCCCTTGGTACCTCTGCCTGTCTCTGCCTGGCCCGGTTTTGACCACAGCCCACCCGACCACGATTAAGCTATTCCCTTGTCTGTACCCTAATAAAGCATCGCTATTCTGCGATTGGATCTTACCACTCTGTCCGAGTATTCATTACATAGAGCATGGTGCTTGTAATGCCAGGGTAGATCCCCGGGACTACCCATACGTAAAAATGTGACACATGACTATAAGTCGCTTTGGATAAAAGCGTCTGCTAAATGGCATATTATATTATTGATAGATGTAATTTCTCCCACCAAACCTTGGACATACTTTAAATCCAATAATTTAGTTTGTTTACATGATTGAGACTGAGAGTACATAACATTTGTTGGTTTCCTCTCTCGTTGGGTTCCACTTTCTATTCAATACCATTGGCTTCTGTACTGTAGACCTAACCTCTCCTCTCCTCATACACCCCTGGCGGCCCCCCTACGCAGCTCAAATAACTGATTTCACAACATGTCAATCAGTCTTTCAGTGTCAAGCGTGTGTGACTAACTAGGAGGCAGGATGTAAATGCAGCATGCAACTGCAATACTGTTTATGTGTCTGTAAAGATGGATGAAGACAGATCTCCATTAACTCTGTAATGTATAGCACAAGACAGGGAGGTCTGTCATATGCTAGCTATTAAATGGCCTGGTTGCTATGATATCAATTAGTATACAGATGTTTATAGTTTTAGACTGAAGACATATTGGATTATATCAGTATAATGGTATACTGCTATGTCTCTGCAGCACAACCCACAATTATTTATAGCTACATCATGTATTATGTTTTAATGTAATATGTTTTAATATGTTTTCAATCAAAAATATGGCAGAATTTTAAAAAATAATTTATGCCCATCAAAATATGGTGGTTGCTTCGACTGCTATATTGTGCACTGCCAACTGAACATTTTCATTGGATAAAACATCTGTAAAATGTACAATAATGAAAGAAGAATGTAGGACAAAATATAGTTATTTCTCATAACTTGAGAAGTGGCCGTGAGTCTGGCCTTTTTAAAACAAAACCATTAGAATGCAGTTTGCTGCTTTTAAACTTAAACAAGACTGGCTCTTCATATAATATACCTCTAGAAAAGTAAAGGCATATTATTGAATCTTCATGCTGAAAATGTTCATACATGCACATACTGCATGAGTTTCCTTGCTGCTGAAACATACCAGGAAATACTGTGCCTTGTGGCACGCTACAAAGTATCAACACTTTTTTCATACGACAATCCATCATGTAACAGTTCAAGGAAGGAACTGCGGAATGGGAGGCAGGGATAAACCAAATGCAATGTTCCGTTTCGTCAAACAAACCATTCTCCCCTCTCTTTTCTCAAAACATGTTTTATACAGAAAATATCTTTAAAATACATACAGCTTGGGAAATAACATATTTTTTTCAAACAAATGCTCCCACCAACAGGCTCAAGCCCAGTCCCAGTCTATAAGTGGGTTAAGAGATTTACTGTTATACACACAAGGATTTCTAGGACAAGATTTGATCCTCATAAAACCGAACTGCTTGTTATAAGGACTCCAGTCTCCACGTTAGAAACAGGTTGAGTTTGTTAGTAGGAATTCCAGTCTGTGGTAGCCTACTTTGAGTGAAATTCTCTGAGGTTATTCAACACTAAGACTGTTTAAGCAGGATGTGCTTATGGATAAGTACAAAGAAAGGGGCTTGCAGAGTGGCAGTTTTAAAACAAACATCTCTGTCGTGTGAAGCGGTCATAAATGGAGCCATGGATGTTTTTCAGCAAAGGAAAGATCAAAATAAATTCATGAAATGTTGTAACAGACGCGTGTGTCATCTCAAGTGATCTACAGTTTTACTTTGCCCCCCCTCTTCTCCCCTACATTTCATCACCTGCTGTTGTTCACCTGTCTGAAAGGAGACATCACATTGCACCGTTGATAGAGCCATGCCTTTCAACATGGATGTTCTTCTGCTAAAGGAATTGGGACATCATGTCAAATCTGCACTTTGCTTAATTTACAGTTATACTTTTCCCCCCCCGCCCCCCACGGCTGCGTATTTAACCTGTCCGATGTACTCCATACATCTATGGTCTGACAGGGTAGAGTGCAACACGCTGCCCAGTTCCTTAAACCTAACGTTGTCAAAAACCCCAACAATAACCAGATCATGATTGATTAAGAATCATTTCCTACTGATGGCGCTGGTCTAAATGCTTAGTCATCTGTAGGCTAATGTTACGGTGCTGTACGATGTACTCGCTGTGTTACTCCCTGCCGGTCCCTGGCCAGTGGCCACTCCTAGCCATACCTGTCCTCCTCCCAAGGCCTGCTGTAGCATGCTAGCCTCCTGGGGCTCTCCACTACATTCTTCTGTTATGTGTTGTTATGCCCTGGTTCAGCCCATATATCAATCTGACCTTGACAGACAGCAGTGAAAGGTATTTATATATCACTATCTGACAGAATTGGGCTAAAATGTATTGATATATATATATACAGCAGAATTTAGGTCAATTGTATTGAAATGAACAGTTAAAGAGTGAATTGAAGTGAAGTTGAGGCTTATGACTTCTTCATACTGTCAATGCTGATTTTACACAATTAACAACGACAGAAACAGAGATGACTCCAAATCTAACAGCTCCGTTAGACCCTATGTCATGTCTATGTCATGTCTATGTCATGTCTATGTCATGTCTATGTTCTTCTGTGGAGCATTTTCTCCCTAATCCTCAAATCACTAGGGTGATTTAGGCTTTTATTTTCATTGGCCTGGGTGACCAGAAGTCAGATAAAAGCCTGGCCCAATCTGAACATCTAAAGTCAATTCATCAGTCAGGAATCTGTGGGTGTGAAAGCAACCAAAGTTTGTAACATATTGAGGTGGACCTGGCGGAGTGAGAACTTGTATTCCGTCCAGGGACAAGCTGCTAAGTTGAATGACTTCTTTTATCAAGAGAGTCCATTGGACATGCAGAGGGTAATCATCTTTGCCCCCTAATCTTTCTTTTCCTGCCCCTTTTTAAGCAATTACAGTGACCCTTTTATAAGCCGCCAAAAGATCAAGACGGGAAGGAGGAAAGCAGTAGCCCTGTTGCTCTTGGCTGAGACTTTCAGCAATCAGAGCTTAATATCTGTAATTGTGTTTATATTACGTAACCCTGTTTTGAGAGGTAGCTCCTCACCTCCTCTCACATCACACAGCATCTCTCTGTTCTTAGAAGCCTGTTGCTTTGCCATGCTGGTGGAGTTGGGTTTGGGCACGGTGTCTCCTGACCACAGAAACCAATGAAATTAAAGGCATGGGTTGCATCCCAAATGACACCCTATGGAGCCCTATGGGCCCTGGTCAAAAGTAGTGCAGTGTAAAGGGGATAGGGTGCCATTTGGGACATAACCATGGATGATTGGGCGCTGGAGGCTGAGATGCTAGCATTCCCCTCACATGATGCACTGACAGACAGACAGACAGACAGACAGACAGACAGACAGACACACACACACACACACACACACACACACACACACACACACACACACACACACACACACACATACACACACACACACACACACACACACACACACACACACACACACACACACACACACACACACACACACACACAGGGGAGACAGACAGACAGACAGACAGACAGACAGACAGACAGACAGACAGACAGACAGACAGACAGAGGGGAGACAGACAGACAGACAGACGGGAGACAGACAGACAGACAGACAGACAGACAGACAGACAGACAGACAGACAGACAGACAGACAGACAGACAGACAGACAGACAGACAGACAGACAGACAGACAGACAGACAGACAGACAGACAGACAGACAGACAGACAGACAGACAGACAGACATACAGACAGACAGAGGGGAGACAGACAGATAGAGGGGAGACAGACAGACAGACATCCAGAGGGGAGACAGACTGACAAACAGACATCCAGAGGGGAGACAGACTGACAGACAGACATCCAGAGGGGAGACAGCCAGAAGGGAGTAGTCTAATGGGAGTCTTGCTCTGTTGGTTGCCCTTAGTAACAAGGTTTTGGTGTTCTGACCATGCCTTGTGGTTCTCTATACGGGAAAAAGAACAATGCCCTTCAAAATAATTTGATAGGAAGGATTTGTTGTTGGTTGGTTTAATTTGCATGCCTGCTATTTCTCAAGGAGTCTTTTCCATTGCTAGTTTTCAAGCTTCTTCGGAAGTTATAGCACTTGGCCGCGTTCAGTAGGGTACAACTGTGGAGCATTCAGATAGAAATATGTTATGTAGAACAAACATGCCGTCTCTGACATCGGCTCTACTCATGAGATTTTTATATGCAAAGTTTCCACAACGTTTGCCTTATTAATGTAGCCTGGTCCCAGATCAGTTTGTGCTGTCTTTCCAACTCCTATGGTCATTGTCAAGTAACAGCACAAACTGATCTGGGACCAGGCTATGCTGAACGTGGCCTGCTGTCAGAAACATATCAGCTGGTCTGCCTGCCTGCCTGCCTGCCTAACTGCCTGGCTATGGGAATGTGTTTAATCTGAGTCAAGTGATCAGTGCCAGTGGAGGCTGTGTTCAAACTATTTAGATTAGTGACCCAACACAGATCACAATCTGGCACGATACAAGCTGCACCACTGCTGTAACCCATCACTCCATCTCCTGTAGATTACATTGGGCTCTCGAATCGTCATGCCATAGGAAAGCAATTGCTATCAGAAACAGAGGGGAAGCTGGCAGAGAGAGCAATAATAGACATTTCATTTGTTAACTAAATTTGTCATGTGAATGAGACATGGATCCCCCCCTTAAAAACAAATAAGGCTTTAGAATAGCAGATTTACAGTAAAATCAGTGTCATTAACACAGGACAGCGTCTTTACAACTTTAGAATATATTGAGTGCATCAAGCATACAACAGCCTCATAACATATGTACTGTAAATATCCCACAAAGTACAGGATGTTCGTTGTTTGTTTGTTGTCAAAATCAGTGTCACAGATTGCTATAGTAACAGCTGACTGAATGGTTCTATTCTGTTGTTTGTAAGAACAGGATGAGAAGCTGCTGATTTATTTGAACCTAAAACTTTATGAGGGGTGTATTTGGATGTGTGTCATGAACAGCATGGCATATCCTTTTGTTGTAGGCTAATGTAGGCAGGACACACAGCCGTCTATGTAGGTGGCCCTTTACACTAAACAGATGCTGGGAGTTTGAAACCTGTCTCTTTCTCTCTACATCTGGAAGATGACTACCAACAACTTGCTCTGGGTAGAAGTTGCCCTCATGTACATTCACAGATCTAGGTTCAGTTTATCCTCCATGTATCCTAACCTTTATCATTCGGGGGTGAAACACCAAAAAATTACTTTGTGTCTTGGGACAACGACAAAATGTCATCCAACTGCATTTACTCCCTCAACCACTAGATGGTGGTATGCATCTGCAGTGTTGTGGAAGCTACTATAAAAAATATAGTTTACCAAGCCACCAATTACTTCACACTGGAAGAAGTTAAGCTACACTAAAGCTACAATTAAGAAAAATAAAATGGACATAACTAAAGTTACTTTGAAAAATTACAGTTTACTTAACTAAAGTTAGTTTGGAAAAAAGTAGTTAACTACTTCCAAACTATGTGAAAAATTATAATATGTAAATCATCGACGACAAATTGCAAGAACAGCTCACTTTGAGGTCATATTTTAATAGAATGTGTAATTTAGCCTATTAAGCAAAAAACAATGTTTCAAGTGAGAATTAGGTCTGATGAAGAAAAATAAAGGAAATTATTGCCTACACTTTTAGAGAAAAGGGTTCCAAAAGGGATTTTTGGCTGTCCCCATATGACACAGTAGTGTGTAGTTCCAGCAGTTAGCTACACCACTACATGGTGAAAAAAGATTACCTACTGAAAACACTACCGACATTTTAATTGAGTTAAACTACCACCAAGCTACTGCAAAATGTAGTTTAATAACTAGTTGAACTACATGTAGTTCAATACTCCCCAACACTGTGTGTCTGTGTGGCTGCCATCTGTGCGTCTTAGTGCGCCACGGTGGCTGTGTGATACAGTGGCTGAGTCTGTGTTGACTGTCTGGAGGATTGACTGAGTGTTTACAGCAACACAGGTCTGCCAGGTCCTCTCACCTGAAGAGATATAGTCTAACTGTAGGGCTGCCAGGTCCTCTCACCTGAAGAGCTATAGTTTAACTGTAGGGCTGCCAGGTCCTCTCACCTGAAGAGATATAGTCTAACTGTAGGGCTGCCAGGTCCTCTCCTATACAGAGCTATAGTCTAACTGTAGAGCTGCCAGGTCCTCTCACCTGAAGAGATGTAGTCTAACTGCAGGGCTGCCAGGTCCTCTCACCTGAAGAGATATAGTCTAACGGTAGGGCTGCCAGGTCCTCTCACCTGAAGAGATATAGTCTAACTGCAGGGCTGCCAGGTCCTCTCCTCTACAGAGCTATAGTCTAACTGCAGGGCTGCCAGGTCCTCTCCTCTACAGAGCTATAGTCTAACTGTAGAGCTGCCAGGTCCTCTCCTCTACAGAGCTATAGTCTAACTGTAGGGCTGCCAGGTCCTCTCCTCTACAGAGCTATAGTCTAACTGTGGGGCTGCCAGGTCCTCTCCTCTACAGAGCTATAGTCTAACTGCAGGGCTGCCAGGTCATCTCCTCTACAGAGCTATAGTCTAACTGTAGGGCTGCCAGGTCCTCTCCTCTACAGAGCTATAGTCTAACTGCAGGGCTGCCAGGTCCTCTCCTCTACAGAGCTATAGTCTAACTGTAGGGCTGCCAGGTGCTCTCCTCTACAGAGCTATAGTCTAACTGCAGGGCTGCCAGGTCCTCTCCTATACAGAGCTATAGTCTAACTGCAGGGCTGCCAGGTCCTCTCCTATACAGAGCTATAGTCTAACTGTAGGGCTGCCAGGTCCTCTCCTCTACAGAGCTATAGTCTAACTGTAGGGCTGCCAGGTCCTCAACTCTACAGAGCTATAGTCTAACTGTAGGGCTGCCAGGTCCTGTCCTCTACAGAGCTATAGTCTAACTGCAGGGCTGCCAGGTCCTCAATTCTACAGAGCTATAGTCTAACTGTAGGACTGCCAGGTCCTCATATCTACAGAGCTATAGTCTAACTGTAGGGCTGCCAGGTCATCTCCTCTACAGAGCTAACTGTAGAGCTGCCAGGTCCTCTCCTCTACAGAGCTATAGTCTAACTGTAGGGCTGCCAGGTCCTCTCCACTACAGAGCTATAGTCTAACTGTAGGGCTGCCAGGTCCTCTCCTCTGCAGAGCTAACTGTAGAGCTGCCAGGTCCTCTCCTCTACAGAGCTATAGTCTAACTGTAGGGCTGCCAGGTCCTCTCCTCTACAGAGCTATAGTCTAACTGTAGGGCTGCCAGGTCCTCTCCTCTACAGAGCTATAGTCTAACTGTAGGGCTGCCAGGTCCTCTCCTCTACAGAGATATAGTCTAACTGTAGGGCTGCCAGGTCCTCTCCTCTACAGAGATATAGTCTAACTGTAGGGCTGCCAGGTCCTCTACAGAGCTATAGTCTAACTGTAGGGCTGCCAGGTCCTCTCCTCTACAGAGATATAGTCTAACTGTAGGGCTGCCAGGTCCTCTCCTCTACAGAGATATAGTCTAACTGTAGGGCTGCCAGGTCCTCTACAGAGCTATAGTCTAACTGCAGGGCTGCCAGGTCCTCTACAGAGCTATAGTCTAACTGCAGGGCTGCCAGGTCCTCTCCTCTACAGAGATATAGTCTAACTGTAGGGCTGCCAGGTCCTCTCCTCTACAGAGCTATAGTCTAACTGTAGGGCTGCCAGGTCCTCTCCTCTACAGAGCTATAGTCTAACTGTAGGGCTGCAAGGTCCTCTACAGAGCTATAGTCAAACTGTAGGGCTGCCAGGTCCTCTCCTCTACAGAGCTATAGTCTAACTGTAGGGCTGCCAGGTCCTCTCCTCTACAGAGCTATAGTCTAACTGCAGGGCTGCCAGGTCCTCTCCTCTACAGAGCTATAGTCTAACTGCAGGGCTGCCAGGTCCTCTCCTCTACAGAGCTATAGTCTAACTGTAGGGCTGCCAGGTCCTCTCCTCTACAGAGCTATAGTCTAACTGTAGGGCTGCCAGGTCCTCTCCTCTACAGAGCTATAGTCTAACTGTAGGGCTGCAAGGTCCTCTACAGAGCTATAGTCAAACTGTAGGGCTGCCAGGTCCTCTCCTCTACAGAGCTATAGTCTAACTGTAGGGCTGCCAGGTCCTCTCCTCTACAGAGCTATAGTCTAACTGCAGGGCTGCCAGGTCCTCTCCTCTACAGAGCTATAGTCTAACTGCAGGGCTGCCAGGTCCTCTCCTCTACAGAGCTATAGTCTAACTGTAGGGCTGCCAGGTCCTCTCCTCTACAGTGCTATAGTCTAACTGCAGGGCTGCCAGGTCCTCTCCTCTACAGAGCTATAGTCTAACTGCAGGGCTGCCAGGTCCTCTCCTCTACAGAGATATAGTCTAACTGTAGGGCTGCCAGGTCCTCTCCTCTACAGAGATATAGTCTAACTGTAGGGCTGCCAGGTCCTCTCCTCTACAGAGCTATAGTCTAACTGTAGGGCTGCCAGGTCCTCTCCTCTACAGAGCTATAGTCTAACTGTAGGGCTGCCAGGTCCTCTCCTCTACAGAGCTATAGTCTAACTGTAATAATAATAATATAATATGCCATTTAGCAGACGCTTTTATCCAAAGTGACTTACAGTCATGCGTGCATACATTTTTACGTATGGGTGGTCCCGGGGATCGAACCCACTACCTTGGCTTTACAAGCGCCGTGCTCTACCAGCTGAGCTACAGAGGACAGATAGACTCAGGGTTCGGGGTAGTTGTATACAGTGGGGGAAAAAAGTATTTAGTCAGCCACCAATTGTGCAAGTTCTCCCACTTAAAAAGATAAGAGAGGCCTGTAATTTTCATCATAGGTACACCTCAACTATGACAGACAAATTGAGGGAAAAAATTCCAGAAAATCACATTGTAGGATGTTTTATGAATTTATTTGCAAATTATGGTGGAAAATAAGTCTTTGGTCACCTACAAACAAGCAAGATTTCTGGCTCTCACAGACCTGTAACTTCTTCTTTAAGAGGCTCCTCTGTCCTCCACTCGTTACCTGTATTAATGGCACCTGTTTGAACTTGTTATCAGTATAAAAGACACCTGTCCACAACCTCAAGCAGTCACACTCCAAACTCCACTATGGCCAAGACCAAAGAGCTGTCAAAGGACACCAGAAACAAAATTGTAGACCTGCACCAGGCTGGGAAGACTGAATCTGCAATAGGTAAGCAGCTTGGTTTGAATAAATCAACTGTGGGAGCAATTATTAGGAAATGGAAGACATACAAGACCACTGATAATCTCCCTCGATCTGGGGCTCCACGCAAGATCTCACCCCGTGGGGTCAAAATGATCACAAGAACGGTGAGCAAAAATCCCAGAACCACACGGGGGGACCTAGTGAATGACCTGCAGAGAGCTGGGACCAAAGTAACAAAGCCTACCATCAGTAACACACTACGCCGCCAGGGACTCAAATCCTGCAGTGCAAGACGTGTCCCCCTGCTTAAGCCAGTACATGTCCAGGCCCGTCTGAAGTTTGCTAGAGTGCATTTGGATGATCCAGAAGAGGATTGGGAGAATGTCATATGGTCAGATGAAACCAAAATATAACTTTTTGGTAAAAACTCAACTCGTCGTGTTTGGTGGACAAAGAATGCTGAGTTGCATCCAAAGAACACCATGCCTACTGTGAAGCATGGGGGTGGAAACATCATGTTTTGGGGCTGTTTTTCTGCAAAGGGACCAGGACGACTGATCCGTGTAAAGGAAAGAATGAATGGGGCCATGTATTGTGAGATTTTGAGTCAAAACCTCCTTCCATCAGCAAGGGCATTGAAGATGAAACGTGGCTGGGTCTTTCAGCATGACAACGATCCCAAACACACCGCCCAGGCAACGAAGGAGTGGCTTCGTAAGAAGCATTTCAAGGTCCTGGAGTGGCCTAGCCAGTCTCCAGATCTCAACCCCATAGAAAATCTTTGGAGGGAGTTGAAAGTCCGTGTTGCCCAGCGACAGCCCCAAAACATCACTGCTCTAGAGGATATCTGCATGGAGGAATGGGCCAAAATACCAGCAACAGTGTGTGAAAACCTTGTGAAGACTTACAGAAAACGTTTGACCTGTGTCATTGCCAACAAAGTGTACATAACAAAGTATTGAGAAACTTTTGTTATTGACCAAATACTTATTTTCCACCATAATTTGCAAATAAATTCATAAAAAATCCTACAATGTGATTTTCTGGATTTTTTTTCTTCTCATTTTGTCTGTCATAGTTGACGTGTACCTATGATGAAAATTACAGGCCTCTCTCATCTTTTTAAGTGGGAGAACTTGCACAATTGGTGGCTGACTAAATACTTTTTTCCCCCACTGTATTGGAGATTCTTCAAATAGCCACCCTTTGCCTTGATGACAGCTTTGCACACTCTTGGCATTCTCTCAAACAGCTTCACCTGGAATGCTTTTCCAACAGTCTTGAAGAAGTTCCCTCATATGCTGAGCACTTGTTAGCTGCCCTCTTGATGGTGGAGAGAAAAATGTATGTTTTAAAGTACATTTCCTGGAATTCTGCACAATTTACTATGTGGCATAGACATTTTTTTGCAGTTTTAAAGCAAGTTTTCTGCAGCTCTACACATTTTGCCATGGGGCAGAGAGAAAGTTTGGCAGTTTTTAAGCTAATTTCCTACACTCACTTCTATACATTTTGCCATGGGGCCATGACTAGCAAAATGTATGTGGGCCCTCTGGAGATTGGTATTCGGCCATCATTTCTACAAGTTTAGATAACTGGCTAGACTAACTTACCAATCTAAATCTTTTTAGCTGACATGGCTAATTGAGTGACTGTCAGTGACTAACAAAACAAGAGAAAAACTGCTGATGCACAACCAAATGTCGAACTTTTACCTTGTTATTCTACTATTCGTAATTTTTTGTATAGACATTTTATTTATTTTTTATCTTTAACACAAAACAACCAACGCATTAAACAAAACAAAAAACACAAATACAAAATACAAAATACAAATGCATAGGGATATTTTTTGCAAAGAGGAGTGGGACAAAATCCCTCCTGAGATGTGTGCAAACCTGGTGGCCAACTACAAGAAACGTCTGACCTCTGTGATTGCCAGCAAGGGTTTTGCCACCAAGTACTAAGTCATGTTTTGCAGAGGGGTCAAATACTTATTTCCCTCATTAAAATGCAAATCAATTTATAACATGCTTTTTCTGGATTATTTTGTTGTTATACTGTCTCTCACTGTTCAAATAAACCTACCATTAAAATTATAAACGGATCATTTCTTTGTCAGTGGGTAAACGTACAAAATCAGCAGGGGATCAAATACTTTTTTCCCTCACTGTATATAGCCTCCCTACTGTTATTTTACTGCTGCTCTTTAATTATTTCATTATCTATTTTTTACTTAACACTTATTTTTCTTAATACTGCATTGTTGGTTAAGGGCTTGTAAGTAAGTATTTCACTGTAAAGTCTACACCTGTTGTATTCGGCGCATGTGACAAATAACATTTGATTTGATTTGATATGTTAGTATCATTCCCCAACCAGGTCAAAGGTCAAGGAGCTGCCACTTCTTCAATTAACATGACCATAACATGAAAACATGACCCTGGGCCTTCCTCTCTAAGTGATAACTCTAGAACCTGACCTCAGTCACACCATTACAAACACACTGACCCTGGTGGGTTCCACCCTGACCCTAAACTGTCCTCTTTACCTCTGACCTTTCACCTTGGTTGAACTCCTCTGATTTCAATGAGTTCTGTACTAAGGAGTCTTGACCAGGACCAGGAGTTTTTCCTGAATATTTGAATTGACCTGGGAAAAACTCTTGGCACTAGGTACATCATAGCCTCCTGGCATTGCTCAGGATTCCAGAGCCACGTCTTAATCTACAGTAATCTATCCTATTATAAAGAAATACTTACCTGATTACTCTCCTTGTTACTGGAAATAACATTATTCTAAGCCAATGAAGAGTGAAGAGCTAT
Organism: Coregonus lavaretus; assembly: GCF_964263955.1. NCBI lineage: Eukaryota > Metazoa > Chordata > Actinopteri > Salmoniformes > Salmonidae > Coregonus > Coregonus lavaretus. Next base: position 105,123 of record NW_028166348.1, on the reverse strand, counting down.
TAATTAACAGTGGTCACATGTCCCGCCAATGAAAACACTAAATGCACCATCACGGCAAGTGCAATGGCCAGATGATGAAAATTTACAGTCAGCGATGAAAACGGCTTTCAGCAAGGTGGAACAGGCTCGAACACCAGGTTGGCTTCTCTGTCTCTCCCTCTCCATCTCTCTCTCCATCTCTCTCTCTCTCTGTCTCTCTCTCTACCCCCTCTCTCTACACCTCTCTCGCTGTCTCTCTCTACCCCTCTCTCTCTCGCTCTCTCTCTCTCTGCCCCTCTCTCTCTCTACCCCCCTCTCTCTCTCGCTCTCTCTGCCTCTCTCTACCCCTCTCTCTCTCTCTCTCTCTCTCTCTCTCTCTCTCTCTCTCGCTCTCTCTGCCTCTCTCTACCCCTCTCTCTCTCTCTCTCTCTCTCTCTCTCTCTCTCTCTCTCTCTCTACCCCTCTCTCTCTCTCTCTCTCTCTCTCTCTCGCTCTCTCTGCCTCTCTCTCTCTCAATTCAATTTCAATTTCAATTTAAGGGCTTTATTGGCATGGGAAACGTATGTTAACATTGCCAAAGCAAGTGAAGTAGATAGTAAACAAAAGTGAAATAAACAATAAATATTAACAGTAAACATTACACTCAGTTCAAGTTCAAAAGAATAAAGACATTTCAAATGTCATATTATGTATATATACAGTGTTGTAACAATATACAAATAGTTAAAGTACAAATGGGTATTTACAATGGTGTTTGTTCTTCACTGGTTGCCCTTTTCTTGTGGCAACAGGTCACAAATCTTGCTACTGTGATGGCACACTGTGGTATTTCACCCAGTAGATAACGGATTTTATCAAAATTGGGTTTGTTTTCAAATTCTTTGTGGATCTCTGTAATCTGAGGGAAATATGTGTCTCTAATATGGTCATACATTTGGCAGGAGGTTAGGAAGTGCAGCTCAGTTTCCACCTCATTTTGTGGGCAGTGTGCACATAGCCTGTCTTCTCTTGAGAGCCAGGTCTGCCTACGGCGGCCTTTCTCAATTGCAAGGCTACGCTCATTGAGTCTGTACATAGTAAAAACGTTCCTTAAGTTTGGTTCAGTCACAGTGGTCAGGTATTCTGCCACTGTGTACTCTCTGTTCAGGGCCAAATAGCATTCTAGTTTGCTCTGTTTTTTTGTTAATTCTTTCCAATGTGTCAAGTAATTCTCTTTTTGTTTTCTCATGATTTGGTTTGGTCTAATTGTGTTGCTGTCCTGGGGCTCTGTGGGGTCTGTTTGTGTTTGTGAACAGAGCCCCAAGACCAGCTTGCTTAGGGGACTCTTCTCCAGGTTCATCTCTCTGTAGGTGATGGCTTTGTTATGGAAGGTTTGGGAATCGCTTCCTTTTAAGTGGTTATAGAATTTAACGGCTCTTTTCTGGATTTTTTATCATTAGCGGGTAACGGCCTAATTCTGCTCTACATGCATTATTTGGTATTTTTTGTTGTACACAAAGGATATTTTTGCAGAATTCTGCATGCAGAGTCTCAATTTGGTGTTTGTCCCGTTTTGTGAATTATTGGTTGGTGAGCAGACCCCAGACCTCACAACCATAAAGGGCAAGTATTTTTAGCCAGATCCTAATTGGTGTGTTGAATTTTATGTTCCTTTTGATGGCATAGAAGGCCCTTCTTGCCTTGTCTCTCAGATCGTTCACAGCTTTGTGGAAGTTACCTGTGGCGCTGATGTTTAGGCCGAGGCATGTGTAGTTTTTTGTGTGCTCTAGGTCAACGGTGTCTAGATGGAATTTGTATTTGTGGTCCTGGCAACTGGACCTTTTTTGGAACACCATTCTTTTTGTACTGTACTGAGTACAAGAGATTTACTTTCAGGGCCCAGGTCTGACAGAATCTGTGCAGAAGATCTAGGTGCTGCTGTAGGCCCTCCTTGGTTGGTGACAGAAGCACCAGATCATCAGCAAACAGTAGATATTTGACTTCAGATTCTAGTAGGGTGAGGCAGGGTGCTGCAGACTGTTCTAGTGCCCTCGCCAATTCGTTGATATATATGTTGAAGAGGGTGGGGCTTAAACTGCACCCTGTCTCACCCCACATGCCTGTGGAAAGAAATGTGTGTGTATTTGCCAATTTTAACCGCGCACTTGTTGTTTGTGTACATGGATTTTATAATGTTGTATGTTTTTCCCCCAACCCCATTTTCCATCAATTTGTATAGCAGACCCTCATGCCAAATTGAGTCAAAAGCTTTTTTGAAATCAACAAAGCAAGAGAAGACGTTGCCTTTGTTTTGGTTTGTTTGTTTGTCAATTAGGGTGTGCAGGGTGAATACGTGGTTTGTCGTACGGTAATTTGGTAAAAAACGAATTTGACATTTGCTCAGTACATTGTTTTCACTGAGGAAATGAACTAGTCTGCTGTTAATGATAATGCAGAAGACTTTCCCAAGGTTGCCGTTGACGCATAACCCACTGTAGTTATTGGGGTCAAATTTGTCTCCACTTTTGTGGATTGGGGTGATCAGTCCTTGGTTCCAAATATTGGGGAAGATGCCAGAGCTAAGGATGATGTTAAAGAGTTTAAGCATAGCCAATTGGAATTCGTGGTCTGTATATTTGATCGTTTCATTGAGGATACCATCAACACCACAGGCCTTTTTGGGTTGGAGGGTTTGTATTTTGTCCTGTAGTTCATTCAATGTAATTGGAGAATACAGTGGGTTCTGGTAGTCTTTAATAGTTGATTCTAAGATTTGCATTCGATCATGTATATTTTTTTGCTGTTTGTTCTTTGTTATAGGGCCAAAAAGAGTGGAGAAGTGGTTTACCCATACATCTCCGTTTTGGATGGATAGCTCTTCGTGTTGTTGTTTGTTTAGTGTTTTCCAATTTTCCCAGAAGTGGTTAGAGTCAATTACGTTGAGCTGATTTCTGACATGCTGTTCCTTCTTTTTCCGTAGTGTATTTCTGTATTGTTTTAGTGATTCATCATAGTGAAGGCGTGGGCTCAGGTTTTCTGGGTCTCTATGTTTTTGGTTGGATAGGTTTCTCAATTTCTTTCTTAGGTTTTTGCATTCTTCATCAAACCATTTGTCACTGTTGTTACTTTTCTTCAGTTTTCTGTTAGAGATTTTTAGATTTGATAGGGAAGCTGAGAGGTCAAATATACTGTTTAGGTTTTCTATTGCCAAGTTTACACCTTCACTATTACAGTGGAACGTTTTGTCCAGGAAGTTGTCTAAAAGGGATTTAATTGGTTGTTGCCTAATTGTTTTTTGGTAGGTTTCGACACTACTTTCCTTCCATCTATAGCATTTCTTAATATTATTCAGTTCCTTTGGCTTTGATGCCTCATGATTGAGTACTTTTTTTTTTTTTTTTAGGGGGTTGACCAGCTTTAATATTTCAGATAGATTGTAACTTCCATCAATGTAATTGTCTGCATTACTTCCAATCCCCCATATGTTTTTTTTCTCACAAAGATATATATATATACATATATATATATATATATATATATACACACATATATATATATATATATATATATATATATATATATATATATATATATGTGTGTATATATATATATATATATATATATATATATATGTACACACATACACACACATATATATATACATACATACATACATACAGACATTTATACATACATCCATACACACGCACACATATCCTATTTTAAATTATATTTCCCTTCATTACTTTCCGACCCCCACCACCCCTTCCCCAATTGGAGTAAACTAGTGAACAACAACGCTTAGGCCTCTACTTCCAGCCCATACATACTATATACATTTTTTGGACACAGTCAAATTCTACAATAATTATATTTTGTTTGTTTTTACTCCTGAACTTCCTCCGATCATTTTCATGATGTCCATCTGGTTTGCTTCTATATGCCATATTTTTCTGTGCTCTTTCACAAAAGCTCTCAACCTATAACCTATATACTTATTATGGACACAGTATGCTTTACATTAGTTAACTTGTTCTTGTTGTGATTAGTTGTTGTTAGTTGTTATTAGTCCCATCCTCCATTCAACACCTCCCATCTAACTCTTAACACCATCCATATTGGATTTCTATTTGCCATATATATTTCAACTGTACTGTGATGTTTTACAAAAGTTCTGAACCTTTCTATTCTCATTGTTTCTACAGATCATAAATTGAAAATAAACATTTTTGCTAAAAGTATTATTATATTATTGATCGATTGACTATGACTTTTCAGATCACCCAGTAGTGCTATCTGCAGGGTTAGCTCCAGGTAAATATTGCAATCCTTTAGCCATTCCTGGACCTGTGTCCAAAAACAAGCTACAAAGGGACAGTACCAAAACAAATGATCTAATGATTCTGTCTCTTCGCAGCAAAATCTGCAGAGATTATTTCCTTTTCAAATAACTGAAAGTGAGAGGTTGTAATCTGAATAAAGGGAAAAAGGCCATTCTTGAACATTGGGTGAGACAATCTTACTAATTTGCTAGAGAACCAGTTCGGATTTAAGTATAACTTTTGTATGATTGTGGCTCAGTTGGTAGAGCATGGCGCTTGCAACGCCAGGGTTGTGGGTTAGTTTCCCACGGGATGCCAGTATGAAACATTTATGCACTCACTAACTGTAAGTCGCTCTGGATAAGAGCATCTGCTAAATGACTAAAATGTAAATGTAAATGTATTTACCTTTCCATGGTAGCAAGATCTTATCTATTTTTGCTAACTTTTATTAAAATGTATTGGAGTGAGATCATTTATTTCATTTGGGATATGTATTCCGAGTATATCCACATCACCATCAGACCATTTTATTGGTAAACTACATTGTAATGTAAAAATTGTATTTTTTAGTGATCCAATACGTAATATTTATCATAATTTGGTTGTAATCCATAGAGGTTAGAAAATGTATCTATCTATCCTCTATGAGGCTGTGGAGGGATTCAAATTGTGGATTTAAAAGAAAACATGAATCATCAGCGTACAATGACACCTTTGTTTTTAAGCCCTGGATTTCTAATCCCTTGATATTATTGTTGGATCTGATTTTAATAGGTAACATCTCGATGGCAATAATAAATAGATATGCCGATAGTGGACAATCTTGTTTCACTCCTCTTGACAGTTTAATACTTTCTGAGAAATAGCCATTATTTACTATTTTACACCTAGGGTTACTGTACATGATTTTAACCCAATTTATAAGAGATTGTCCAAAATTGAAATGCTCCAGGCATTTATATATAAACCCCAGTCGTACTTTATCAAATGCCTTTTCGAAGTCTGCTATGAATAATAGGCCTGGTTTCCCAGATTCCGCATTCTGTCCCCTATCAACACTTTTTAAACTTTTGGTGCCAACGAAAATGACATAAGAAAGAAGTCAAGACGACTAGCTTGATTGAGTCTCCACCATGTATATCTCACTAGATCAGGATATTTAAGCCTCCTTATATCTACTAGTTCTAATGTATCCATGTCATTTACGATTTCCTTAAGAGCATGAGGGTGATTGTTTGTAGTGTGATTTCCTTTACGGTCCATTGAGCTATTTAAAACGGTATTATAATCTCCCACCATAATAATAGAGTCTTGAATTGCTCGCAGAGTTGATAATTTCTGATATATATTGTCAAAGAAGTGTGGATCATCATTATTTGGTCCGTAAAGGTTAATAGCCATATCTGTTTATGGTCCAATAACATATTTAAAATAATCCATCTACCTTGCGTATCTGTTTGGACAATTTGCACATTCGGATCGAAATTACTGTTAATTAATATCATCACCCCTTTTGAGTTTCTTTGCCCATGGGAGAAGTATTTTGGCCCCCCCCCCTGATTTACAAATGCATATACAGTTACAGCTGTTTGAGAAAGCATGCAAGATTGAGCAAAAATTGACAACAATGTGAGATTTGATTAATCTATTTAATCTATGTCAAGTCCTAGGTGATGGAGTTTTGCTCTGTTCAAGTAGACTGTGATTTTGCTGTGGTCTGATAGGGGTGTCAGTGGGCTGACTGTGAACGCTCTGAGAGACTCTGGGTTGAGGTCAGTGATAAAGTAGTCTACAGTACTACTGCCAAGAGATGAGCTGCAGGTGTACCTACCATAGGAGTCACCTCGAAGCCTACCATTGACTATGTACATACCCAGTGTGCGACAGAGCTGCAGGAGTTGTGACCCGTTTTTGTTGGTTATGTTGTCGTAGTTGTGTCTAGGGGGGGCATATGGGGGAGGGAATGCTGTCACCTCCAGGTAGGTGTTTATCCCCCTGTGTGCTGAAGGTGTCAGGTTCTTGTCCAGTTCTGGCATTTAGGTCGCCACAGACTAATACATGTCCCTGGGTCTGGAAATGATTGATTTCCCCCTCCAGGATGGAGAAGCTGTCTTCATTAAAGTATGGGGATTCTAGTGGGGGGGATATAGGTAGCACACAGGAGGACATTTTTCTCTGTTGAGATCATTTCCTTTTGAATTTCTAGCCAAATGTAAAATGTTCCTGTTTTGATTAATTTAATAGAGTGAGTTAGGTCTGCTCTATACCAATTTAGCACACCCCCTGAGTCCCTTCCGTGTTTCACACCTGGTAGTTTGGTGGATGGGACTACCAGCTCCCCGTAACCTAGAGGGCAACCAGTGGGTCCGTCTCCTCTATACCATGTTTCTTGTAGGATGACAATGTCTGTATTTCCTCAGGCCTTGGATATTCCAGGATGAAATAGTGAAGGCTTTGTGTTCCATAAAGTATCTAATGTTGTTGGTCGTGTGGTTTGGCCTCAGGCCGGTAATTGTGAGCAGAGCCTGCTGAGCCTCTGGTTCATGCCATTGGCTTGGGCTAGTGTAAGAGTAGGGCGTATGTGTGACTTTCACGTTTATTTTCTTGTATGTCTTTCCTGTTTGAGTCCATAAGGAGTACAATCTGTGGCTTGTGTATGTACTCAGTGGGTGTGGGAGGGTCGTCATGAGGGCTATCTGGGTGGCTGACAGGGGGGTGCTCAGAGGGGTTGTGATCCCCTGGGCTTGGGGTTCTTCATTTGTTTGTCTGGCTGTGATGTCGAGGCTATGGTCAGGGTCTAGGGTGTACTGTTCTGCTGCGGTGTCGAGACTTTGGCCAGGATCTGAGGTGGGCTGTTCTGCTGGCTTCTCTGCGGGGGTGGCCAGCTCTCTAATGGGTTGTTTTCTGTCACCCGTCATCGTTCTCACCTTCTCCTCCAGGACTCTGATCCTCTCCTCTAGTGCTCTGTTCTTCTCCTGCTTCTGCTCTTTCTCCTGTTGATGTTGTCTCACCACAGTCCAGAGTGCAGACATGTCTCTCTCTACCTCCAGCTCTCCAGGTCTAGTTAAGGGGGTGTTGTTGTGCTGGACTGTTGTCTGGGTCTGTGCTGACTGGAGTGTGTTCACCTGCTGTTCCAGCTCCACCTGCCTTACCTCCAGCTGGGTGAATGTATCCTTCATTTCAATGTGGGAGTAGTACTCTGTGCTGGGAAGTTGACTTTCCGCTTGGGGTTGCTCTGTGGGGTTATTTAATGAAGAGGTCTGGTCTGACCCGCTCGGGGTGGGGGTATCTTTCTCAAGGGAGAGCTTCTCCTGCTGAGCTATTTCTTTGATTAGGTGAAAGTCCAGCTGGAACTGTTTGGTGTTGCCCTGTACCAATACTGTTCCAGATTTATAGACTCAGAGTCCTCGTTGTCTAGTATGCTGAGTTTCCACCCATCGCTAACCCCCCCCTCTTAACAGAGGGGTAGTGTGCTAGTATAGCACTGTGCCATGCCAGGGGATGGTCTGTGTGGAAGATAAGGTTGCTTATGTTCCCATTTTTATAAAAGTCAGCAAAAAGTGTCTCCTGATTTCCCATAAGGAGCTTCATTTTGTACTCTTTTCGTGTTTTATCATTCTTTACATTCAGAGGGTACTTCTAAGGCCTCTCCATTTGGTTGGGGTAGACTGTGCGACTCTCCTGCCATTGTTGGGCTCAAGGGCTTTGACACCTCTCACTTCACACATCAGTGCTAATTGAAGTTGTATCTCTTTGTACTAGCAAGCTTGGTAGCCTTAGCATTCAGTCCTAATAAAGTAAAATATATCATTGTAATGTATTTTTCTTCTTGGTTTTTGAAAGTAAAAAATAGCTTCATACTAAACATTACTCACTCAGTTCCAGGTTGGATGGTGTTTTCAGGTTTCTGTTTGTTTGCCAGAGCATTTGTTGTATAGCTTGGGAATATTCATCCTTGGTAGTAGAAAGCCTTCCAGGTAATTCCAGGTAATTCCGTCCAAAATCAGGTTGTAGGTTGGGAGTTTTGGTTTGGAATGAAGGTTATGTTGTGTCCCTGCCAAAAAATCAAAGTTTATCTAACTCTAAATCTATATTTCTTGTAAAAACATGCTGAAAAATGCAGGAGCAATGTCTTTGAGCTCTCTCTCTCTCTCTCTCCTATGATTTTATTAGAGTGCTCCTACTCTTTGATTCTTGGCTCTGGACTCATCTTTGGTGTTCATAAATCAGAGTGTGTAATTGACAGGAAATACCTGCCTGGTTTGCCCCACCTCACTCACTTCCTGGCAGTCCGCCGTGTTGTTTAGTCTTCAGGTGGTGGTGGTCTCCATGGCTGTCCGGGCTTAGTTTCCTTTGGACAGCACTGTGGTCAGGTCGGGAACCACGAGTGCCTCGTTCTGTCTGTGTGGAGGACATGTTTGAGTGATGGGTAGATCAGTGCCTAGGGCTCGGTCCATACGGGTCTGCACGCTCCAACACATGCAGTCCATCCAGCCTGCTGTCACTCCAGCTCGCACCTCAGCCCCATGAGTTTCCATAATGTGCCATGTGTGCATGTGTTTTGTGTGTGTGAGCGTATGTAGAGTGTGTGTCACTAGTTACTGCACCTCACAGACCACTGAGAGCGAGACCAGGCCCAGAGGTACAGTAGGCTACACGTGGGGGGGAAACGTGATGTTGGACTGATGCCTTTTCCTCTGTTCGTCTTTGGTGCAGCGGTCTGTCTCGCAGTCGTGTGAAGAACCTGTCAGAATAATACTACTGGTTCTGACTATTGGGTTCTCTAGGAAGATGGATTTGTATGGAGCAGATGTTAGATCTTTTTCAGGTCTTGATGGATACTTACTAAATGTTTTCAAATCGCTCTCCTGCTGACCATGCTAATAATCCTGCTATGTCACTGAGTGAACATTCAGTCATAATCCATTTCATAATGCGTTATGAAGTGCTTGTGTAGTGTTATCAATCACACAACTTTGACCCCTAATTAGAGAGACCACTTGATATGACCCCACACGCTCCAGCCTCTGGTTACGTCCCAAATGGCACCCTATTCCCTTTTATAGTGCGCTACGTTTGACCAGGGCCTATTGGGGGCTCTTGTTTTAAAGTAGAACACTACATAGGGAATAGGGTGCCATTTGGGACGTCGCCTCTGATTCTCCGCTGAATCTCCAGACTGGGACAAAACAACGGTGGTAGTGGGTGTTGGGATAATGCTGTGACGTGATGTGGCTAGCGAGCCTGTAATCGTTCCATTGTGAGTGGAGCTGCAGGGCCTCTCAGGGGAATCGACACAGATACGCTGGTGGTTTGGTACAGTGGTCAATCCAAACGTTTTGTTTTTATTCTCAGACTGACACACTAGCTTTAAGTCTTTAGTGAATGTACTTCTATATTCCAAACCCCACCCCACCCCACACACACACACACACACACCCAGACCTTCCAATGCCATATGATACAACATTCTAAATAATAATAATAATAATATGCCATTTAGCAGACGCTTTTATCCAAAGCGACTTACAGTCATGCGTGCATACATGACCAAGAGTCAGTGACAAAACCACTGGCAGATCTTCCCGTTACATTACATCACTCTACCTGGCAGTGTCAGAACCAGCTTAGTCAGTTCAGAACTAGTTAAGGCCATCTGATGCGCCAGTTCGATGGGGTTTAGTGAATATAGATTAATTCAACCAATACTGCTGAGAGAGTTGATTAAATGTTGGCCTCTGCTCTCTGTTTTCCACTGCTTTCCCCAGCTATTGCTGCTGTTCAGACCCATCACAGAGTTAGCTCGCTCCCTGGAATGGAAGAATATTACCTAGAAACCCTGAGAGAAAAGAGAATACATTAGCTACCATACAATCACTCACTCAACTCACATCTGCTCAACATTTATACCTCTGTTATGTTTCTTTGCTGTTCCAATGCTGAGACAAAAAACGAAATAGCAAATTGAGTATTCCTACCTGACAATTTTACTGAGCTCCTGGCTTACGTGATCGACTGCCTTGATAAAATCATAAATCATCTATCAGAGTCTATTACTGTAGATAAGCCTGGTGAATGAAAGAGTCTGGACTGGTTTTTAATGACCTTGAAAACTATGGATTTCCTCCCTGCTTCTATATCACCCCCCCCTCCACCCCCCCCCTCCTCCCTCCCTCAGGGCAGAGATTATCAAAACCAGATCTTTCAGGGGAAGAACTTCTAAGATGGAAGTGTGTTTGCCTCACTCCTCTGAGATAGGGGTAAAGAAGTGGTCGCTCCTGTTCCATTTAAGCGATGCATAATGAATACTGGATTTGAAGTTCCTAAACCACTTTGCTATTCCGGGGGAATAATGACAGCTCTTATCTTAATTGCCACTTCTACATGACCTGCTGTGTGTTAACCGCTGTCTTATCTTAGCGGTGACAGTCATGAGTCACAGGCAGCCAGTGGCTGTTGGATTCAGATTTATTACTCAGATTTATCACAGCGGTTTTCATTTCAAAGCAGATGTCCTGTGACCGGGCCTGGTTAGCGTGACTGTGGTCCTCTTTTCGACGCCACATTCCTCTCTGCCTACTCAGCCCAATGGGGATTGTTATTGAAAAGAGTGAAAGCTACATCAAGGGTCAGTGAAGACCTCAGTGGGTGGAAAAACAGGGAAGTCTGTTTGCAATGGAATGTGCAAAGAGTCAAGATACCAGGGTGCAGGAGTTTCTCTTGCAATGGCATGGGGGGGGGGAATGTCAGCCAATCTACTCTCTGTACTGACTAGTGTGTTGGTGACAATCTTGAGACAACACATGACTTTAGTATCAGACCAGGGCCGGCCCTAGCCTTTTGGGGGCCCTAAACAAGATTTGGTTTGGGGGCCCCCCCACCTCGGTAAAACATTTTAGTGAACTCTTAATGGCAAAGAGAAAATACTGAAGTGTTAAAGTTAATGTCATGCAGAAAATGCTATGGTTTTAAAACTAATTTCATGTAATTCTACTCATTGTGCCATTGGGCTGATAGAGTATTTTGCCGTTTTAAAGCTAATTTCCTGCAATTCTACACGTTTTACCATGACTTATGCCATGTTCATATGATATCTGAGTGAGAGTGACTAACAAAATCAGTGGTGGCCCCCTGGATGTCAGGGCCCCTGGGCACATGCCCTGAGTGCCTGGGCAGTAGTCGGCCATGATTACTACAATGTTTAGAAAGCTGACTATACTAACTTACTAATTTTGTAAACGTTTGCTGACATGGGCTAATTGAGTGACTGTCAGTGACTGACATAAGAAGAGAAAAAAAAAGCTGATACACCACCACATTTCCAAATTGCACCTTGTGTATTCTGCTATTCTAACGCTCAACAGTAAGTTGAGACCCCGACTGAGTTCTTAAAAGAAATAAATATGATAAGGGGCCGGCCCTGCATCAGACAGTCATGTGACTGCAGCCTTGCTCACAGTAGTGCAAATCTATTGACCCCTCAGGAGATGGATTCATTTGGTGGAAGCATGTTTGCCATGTGATAAACTGCCCCCTCCACCCCCCCTTAATATAACGGTCATTCCACCAATCAGCTGCTTTTCGAGTAACTTGGTGAAAAAAAAACGTTTGATTTCACCTAATTGTAACATTCTGTTATAAAGAGAACATGTTCAACTTAATAAAAAACATGTTTTCCATCAAGAGGTTAAAAAATATATATACTATAGTAATGCCTATTAAGTGCCAAATAAAGTAACAGGGTTGACCGTTACAAGGTTGACCGTAACAAGGTTGACTGTAACAGGGTTTCCCATTACAGGGTTGACCGTTACAGGGTTGACCGTTACATGGGTTGACCGTTACATGGTTGACCGTTGCAGGGTTGACCGTAACAGGGTTGACCGTTACAGGGTTGACCGTTACAGGGTTGACATTGCGGGGTTGCCCGTTACATTGTTGACCGTTACAGGGTTGACCGTAACTGGGTTGACCGTAACAGGGTTGACCGTAACAGGGTTGATGACTTCATCTTAAATCAGCCATGAATCCCCTTGTTAGAAGGAGGAATGAAAACTTGTTGTGTGCAACTGGGAGGGGAAATTGAATGCAAACTTCACAATTTTTTTTTGAATTGTTAAAACATTTATAGCCTGTCTATCTATGGGTAACAGTGTTAACCTGTTATTCTCGACCCACTCAGTTTTCCACCACAAAACACCAGAAAATGATCAAAAATAATAGAACCAGCTCACCTGCTTTTACCCTATGATTTGACTATTAGATGTTCAATGTTTCTTTTGAAAAAACATATTTAAAAAGGAATATTTCACCATATTAAAACAAGAGTTCAGTTCATGTAACAGGGTTGACCTTAAAATGAGGGATAGGCTGGGGTTTTTTTACCTTAAAATTTCACTAATCACATTAAATAAATGATAATCTTCAGAAATGACTTTGTCAAAGCAACAAAATAACTAGGGCTTTACAATGATGGTGAAAACTTGGAGAAATATTGTGGTTAAGTGGGTTACAATCTTCCTAGAAGTCACTGAGAATGCTTAGAGGGACATGTCAAAATGCTGAATTTTCCATGTGGTCTATATTAAAGGGCACTTCATTTAATATAAAAGGCTTTTAAAATTCAATATTTTTGTTAAGTTATATAATGATTAGAAGACAGGCGCAGGAATACGTATTAGGGGTTTTATTTCTCCACCCAACACAAGGTACGTCATGAAAAACGACGGGGACGAAGCCCAAAACAAACACGTACAGTGAGGGAAAAAAGTATTTGATCCCCTGCTGATTTTGTACGTTTGCCCACTGACAAAGACATGATCAGTCTTTAATTTTAATGGTAGGTTTATTTGAACAGTGAGAGACAGAATAACAATAAAAAAATCCAGAAAAACGCATGTCAAAAATGTTATAAATTGATTAGCATTTTAATGAAGGGAAATAAGTATTTGACCCCTCTGCAAAACATGACACTTGGTGGCAAAACCCTTGTTGGCAATCACAGAGGTCAGACGTTTCTTGTAGTTTGCCACCATGTTTGCACACATATCAGGAGGGATTTTGTCCCACTCCTCTTTGCAGATCTTCTCCAAGTCATTACGGTTTCGAGGCTGACGTTTGGCAGCTCGAACCTTCAGCTCCCTCCACAGATTTTCTATGGGATTGAGGTCTGGAGACTGGCTAGGCCACTCCAGGACCTTAATGTGCTTCTTCTTGAGCCACTCCTTTGTTGCCTTGGCCGTGTGTTTTGGGTCATTGTCATGCTGGAATACCCATCGACGACCCATTTTCAATGCCCTGGCTGAGGGAAGGAGGTTCTCACCCAAGATTTGACGGTACATGGCCCCGTCCATCGTCCCTTTGATGCGGTGAAGTTGTCCTGTCCCCTTAGCAGAAAAACACCCTCAAAGCATAATGTTTCCACCTCCATGTTTGACGGTGGGGATGGTGTTCTTGGGGTCATAGGCAGCATTCCTCCTCCAAGGTTGTGGGTTCGATTCCCACGGGGGGCCAGTATAAAAAAATAAATAAATAAATATATGTATTCACTAACTGTAAGTCGCTCTGGATAAGAGCGTCTGCTAAATGACTAAAATGTAAATGTAAAATGCAAACACGGCAAGTTGAGTTGATGCCAAAGAGCTCAATTTTGGTCTCATCTGACCACAACACTTTCACCCAGTTCTCCTCTGAATCATTCAGATGTTCATTGGCAAACTTCAGACGGCCCTGTATATGTGCTTTCTTGAGCAGGGGGACCTTGCGGGCGCTGCAGGATTTCAGTCCTTCATGGCGTAGTGTGTTACCAATTGTTTTCTTGGTGACTATGGTCCCAGCTGCCTTGAGATCATTGACAAGATCCTCCCGTGTAGTTCTGGGCTGATTCCTCACCATTCTCATGATCATTGCAACTCCACGAGGTGAGATCTTGCATGGAGCCCCAGGCCGAGGAAGATTGACAGTTATTTTGTGTTTCTTCCATTTGCGAATAATCGCACCAACTGTTGTCACCTTCTCACCAAGCTGCTTGGCGATGGTCTTGTAGCCCATTCCAGCCTTGTGTAGGTCTACAATCTTGTCCCTGACATCCTTGGAGAGCTCTTTGGTCTTGGCTATGGTGGAGAGTTTGGAATTTGATTGATTTATTGCTTCTGTGGACAGGTGTCTTTTATACAGGTAACAAGCTGAGATTAGGAGCACTCCCTTTAAGAGTGTGCTTCTAATCTCAGCTCGTTACCTGTATAAAAGACACCTGGGAGCCAGAAATCTTTCTGATTGAGAGGGGGTCAAATACTTATTTCCCTCATTAAAATGCAAATCGATTTATAACATTTTTGACATGCGTTTTTTCTTGATTTTTTTGTTATTCAATCTCTCACTGTTCAAATAAACCTACCATTAAAATTATAGACTGATAATTTATTTGTCAGTGGGCAAACGTACAAAATCAGCAGGAGATCAAATACTTTTTTCCCTCACTGTATGTAGAGAGAAATCTGACTGAAGTAACCTCATGGAATCTTCTGGATGTTTGCTCAGGTGAAGAATTACTTATTGTTGTTTTTTACCCTTTCTCTCTGCTCACCTCTGACCTTCCTGATTATTTATCTCCATCCAGACTGCAATCAATAAATGTCATTATATTGCTTTGATGTAGCTGTTGTTATTGTTAGACTTAGTTTTGTATTCATAGCTAAGACAGCTATTTGGACTTAAGATAGCATCAATGTACAGAACCGCTATGGAACCTGCTGTACCCGTCCCAGGAACACAAGTGCAAAACCCCAAAAGTAATTTTGAAAAGACTGGGCATGGGATCTGAAGCATATGAAAATAATTTTTTACTCTAGCTACCCTCTCTCTCTCTCTCTCTCTCTCTCTCTCTCTCTCTCTCTCTCTCTCTCTCTCTCTCTCTCTCGCTCTCTCTCTCTCTCTCTCTCTCTCTCTCCTCTCCTCTCTCTCTCTCTCTCTCTCTCTCGCTCTCTCTCTCTCTCTCTCTCTCTCTCTCTCTCCCCTCTCTCTCCCTTTCTCTCCCTCTCTCTCTCTCTCTCTCTCTCTCTCTCTCTCTCTCTCTCTCCTCTCTCTCTCTTCTCTCTCCTCTCTCTCTCTCTCTCTCTCTCTCTCTCTCTCTCTCCTCTATTTCTCTCTCTATTTCTCTCCCCCCCCCCCCCTCTCTCTCTCTCTCTCTCTCTCTCTCTCTCTTCTCTCTCTCTCTCTCTCTCTCTCTCCTCTCTCTCTCCTCTCTCTATCTCTCTCTCTCTCTCTTTCTCTCTCTCTCTCTCTCTCTCCCCCTCTTTTCCCTGGATTGTGGTCGTTAAACAAATTCAACTCACATGAAGACAGCAACACATAAACGTGATTGCATAACGACACATTTCAATAATTTCCGTAGACGTAATTGTCAGAGCAGGGAGACGACAGGCCAAACTGCATGGCCAAGTTTCCTAAATCTACTGTAGCTGGACAGAAGTACAAAATACAAAAATCAGCACAGAAGTTCACATGGTATGTGGTTAATGAGTATTTAGGATGGCAAGCCCTGATCTCAGATCTGTTTATGCTGCCTTCCCAACTCCTATTGTCATTTGGCAAAACGGCACCAACAGATCTGGGACCAGGATACTTGGCTCCAATGAGTATCAGTCAACCTCAGTCAGTCACTTCCTGTCAGACTCCAAACTGTCATCCTTTTCACTTACATCATTTTTAATCATCAAAAGGTCGACCTTTCGTCGACTCAATTTCTCTGAGATGATCATAGGTCGACCTTCATCGACTCCATTTCTCTGAGATGATCATATGTATGAATCACATTCCACAGGCCTCACCTGGGTCACCCTGGGGAACATGATCCATGACTGTAGATGTTGGTGCGCCATTAATGTCACTACACACACACACACACACACACACACACACACACACACACACACACACGCTCCATGATTTTCACGGATTCTGATTAATTCATGTGTTTTCACATCTAGACCTATTGTGGGTAACATGATTTCTGACATGCTGGTCAGTACAGTATAGTATGTTATGAGAAGTGAGGTTATCAGAAGTGAGGTTATCAGAAGTGAGGTTATGAGAAGTGAGGTTATCAGAAGTGAGGTTATCAGAAGTGAGGTTATCAGAAGTGAGGTTATGAGAAGTGAGTTTAATCAGAAGTGAGGTTATCAGAAGTGAGATTATCAGAAGTGAGGTTATTTCTGCTATTCAGAAAGGCCTTATCAGTGGTCAGTGCTGGAACATTTCACCAGACCTGTGAAAGTTGTTGCCAATCATATTTAACAAATAACAATGTTTAAATTAAACATCAAATAAAATAAAATCAAATAGTGCAAATAGTCAGTGTAGCCATGATTAGATGTTCAGGAGTCTTATGGCTTGGGGGTAGAAGCTGTTGAGAAGCCTTTTGGACCTAGACTTGGCGCTCCGGTACCGCTTGCCGTGCAGTAGCAGAGAGAACAGTCTATGACTAGGGTGGCTAGAGTCTTTGACAATTTGAGGGCCTTTCTCTGACACCACCTGGTATAGAGGTCCTGGATGGCAGGAAGCTTGGCCCCAGTGATGTACTGGGCCGTACGCACTACCCTTCTGTAGTGCCTTGCGGTCGGAGGCCGAGCAGTTGCCATACCAGGCGGTGATGTAACCAGTCAGGATGCTCTCGATGGTGCAGCTGTATAACTTTTTGAGGATCTGAGGACCCATGCCAAATCTTTTCAGTCTCCTGAAGGGGAATAGGTTTTGTCTTGCCCTCTTCATGACTGTCTTGGTGTTCGTTATTGATGTGGACACCAAGGAACTTGAAGCTCTCAACCTGTTCCACTACAGCCCCGTCGATGAGAATGGGGGCGTGCTCAGTCAGTTTTTTTTTCCCCTGTAGTCCACAATCATCTCCTTTGTCTTGATCACGTTGAGGGAGAGGTTGTTATCCTGGCACCACACATTACATCGCTTTTCCGCAAGCAGGACGCCTGGTTTCCACAACAGACAAGCTCTATTCTAGCCTGGTCCAAAATCTCTTTATCATGCCAATGACCATGGGAGGTGGCAAGACACCACAAACAGATCCAGGACCAGGCAAGCTCTGTTCTGGACATCCATCCATTCTTCTCATGCCTTGGATGCTTGGGATGTCTCTGTAATTTTACTGTGATAATGGACGGGACCAGAGAGAACCATGGAGAGGCTCCAGAGGTCCAGATGGAAGAAATCTGTTGGTGTTTAGATCCCATGACCTGAGATACTGTATCTACCCATAATACCGTTTTTTACAATCACTTTGGCACTAATTTCAGAACCTTGACGTCATTTTTCAAAACTCTAGACACAAAACTCAAAACGGTCATCACTTGTAACACAGGATGTTCAATGTTCAAAACATTGCATTGTGCATTCATATCTTTAAAGAAATCTTACACTTGCACAATCATTGATTAAAAATACAAATTTATTGTGAAATACCAATGAAACGTTAATTTAGATCACCCACACACAAGCAACCGATAGTTTCACTGTGTCATTGTTCGTACAATCATTAAATATTGTAGTACAAAATAGGTGATACATGTTTCATTATGGTACTACATGTAAATACATCCCTGTAAAAGTACTGCAGTAGTAGAGAGAATACCACAGACACAGTGGAATCATTGAACAAAATCTGAAATATATTGATGAAAAACAATACAGTACTGTAAAACATCAACTTGCTTGCTTGTAGTGTAAAAAGCAAAACATAGGAGTGATTACTGTACATCTACATTTTCATCAACTCTGTCTTGTGGATTTGGCCACAGGTTCTCATCTACATCACAATGGATGTTTTCATTAGCCAAACATCTTGTAAAATCCAGGCCTGACACTGGTCTGCCGTGATGTCATTGCATGCGTCATCCATGTCCTGGAGAAGAGTGACTTGTTCATGAGGGCACCTATCATAAACCTTCCATCAATCGGGTTAAGGAAAGGAGAGTATGGGGGTAAATACAGGGTGGTAAATTGTGCATGGGCCTGAAACCATGCTTGCACCATATGAGCATGGTGGAACCTGACAGTATCCCACACAATGACATAGGTCACGCCATCAGCTCTACAGACCTGATCGAGCTCATCAAGGAAGGTTACAAGGAGAGCTGCATTATATGATCCAATACGAGGTCTGCGTCCCACCACACCATCTTCTGATATAGCCGCACACATGGTAATGTTGGCCCCACGTTGTCCAGGTACTTTGATGGTTGCCCGCTGGCCAATTACAGTTTTTTACAATCACTTTGGCACTAATTTCAGAACCTTGACGTCATTTTTCAAAACTCTAGACACAAAACTCACAACCAATGATCAAAATGCACATTTTTCAAAACTCTAACACTTTTTTCAATTGCTTGGATACAATACACATAAAACTAAGATCATTTGTTCATTTATCAAAAGTCACCTGTTCAATATGACACAACTTAACATCAAAGTACTACTATTTCAAAAGGCAATTCACACATTACATTTCAGATGAGTGTCTACTCATTTCATTACAATTATCCAACTATCAATTGATACAACTGCTCAAAATGATAAGTAACTGTTGCATTACTCTTAATGCATAGTTGTATGGAAACAGACAAACAATATTCAAATCAAATAAAAAATCAAATCAAATCAAATTTTATTGGTCACATGCGCCGAATACAACAGGTGCAGACATTACAGTGAAATGCTTACTTACAGCTCTTAACCAACAGTGCATTTATTTTTAACAAAAAAATAAAAAATAAAACAACAACAAATAAAGTGTTGAGAAAAAAAGAGCAGAAGTAAAATAAAATAACAGTAGGGAGGCTATATATACAGGGGGGTACCGGTGCAGGGTCAATGTGCGGGGGCACCGGCTAGTTGAGGTAGTTGAAGTAATATGTACATGTGGGTAGAGTTAAAGTGACTATGCATAAATAATTAACAGAGTAGCAGCAGCGTAAAAAGGATGGGGTGGGGGGGCAGTGCAAATAGTCCGGGTAGCCATGATTAGCTGTTCAGGAGTCTTATGGCTTGGGGGTAGAAGCTGTTGAGGAGTCTTTTGGACCTAGACTTGGCACTCCGGTACCGCTTGCCGTGCGGTAGCAGGGAGAACAGTCTATTTTATTCCATGTTTAGATCATGAAAGTTTCAAAGTAACGAGATTCATTGTCACCAATTAGCGTGGAGCATGAACCAATTAGACTACATTATCTATGGATGTAATATTTCATCATCATTCTTTATCAGACACCGTTTTTATGGTCCCCTTGTAACCTTCCTTGATGAGCTCGATCAGGTCTGTAGAGCTGATGGCGTGACCTATGTCATTGTGTGGGATAATGTCAGGTTCCACCATGCTCATATGATACAGGCCATGGATGACGCTGTCACGATCGTCTTGAAATGAAGCGGGCCAAGGCGCAGCGTTGAATGCGTACATATTATTTATTAAACAGATCACACGATCAAAACAACGAACGAAACGTGAAGTCCTTCGATACACACAAACCAAAAGGAACAAGAAACCACAACACAAAGTGAAAAGACCGATAGTTAAATATGGCTCCCAATCAGAGACAACCAGCTGACACTCGTTGCCTCTGATTGGGAGTCACTCAGGCCAACATAGATATACAAAACATAGACTTACACACCCTGGCTCAACATAACATAGTCCCCAGAGCCAGGGCGTGACAGTACCCCCCCCCAAAGGCGCGGACTCCGGCCGCGCCAAACAACCACAACAGGGGAGGGACCGGGTGGGCACTCCGCCTCGGCGGCGGATCCGGCTCCGGACATGACCCAGGCACGGGTTGTGCTGGACTGACGACGCACACCCCTGGCTTGATGCGTGGAGGAGGAACGGGCCGGACCGGGCTGACGAAGCGCACCCCTGACTTGGTGCGGGGAGCAGGAATGAGCCGGACCGGGCTGACGACGCGCACCACTGACCTGGTGCGGGGAGCTTGGATGGGCCGGACTGGGCTGGCGACGCGCACCACAGACTTGGTGCGGAGAGCAGGAACGGGCCGGACAGGGCTGACGAAACGCACCATAGACTTGGTGCGGAGAGCAGGCACGGGCCGTGCCGGACTGACGACGCACACCACTGGCTTGGTGCGGGAAGCTTGGATGGGCCGGACTGGGCTGGCGACGCGCACCACAGACTTGGTGCGGAGAGCAGGAATGGGCCGGACAGGGCTGACGACGCGCACCACAGGCTCGGTGCGAGAGGCAGGAACAGGCCGAACCGTACTGGGGACACACGCCACTGGCCCTATGCAGGGATCAGGAACGGGCCGGACCGGACTGGTAATACACCCCAGTACCTCTCGCCGTGCCTCCACACTTTCCCTCTCCTCTGTGACCAGTGGCCCCCTTAACCTGGCGGCCTCCTCTGCACACCCGCTGGACCGCTCCATCGCGGCCTCCGGCTGCCCCGTCGTCCACGTCGTGAGCCCCCCCCTAAAAATTTTCTGGGGTTCTCTCCTCCCCGTGGACCAGGCCTCCCTAGCTCTCGCCAGACTCTCGATCCATTGCTTCATAGACCAGCCTCTCTCCTCTTCACTTAGCGTGGCCCAGCCGAAACTCCTACTCCCCTGATCCCAGGTCCTTCCTCTCTCCTCTTCACGCTGCTTGGTCCATTTTTGGTGGTTTCTTCTGTCACGATCGTCTTGAAATGAAGCGGGCCAAGGCGCAGCGTTGAATGCGTACATATTATTTATTAAACAGATCACACGATCAAAACAACGAACGAAACGTGAAGTCCTTCGATACACACAAACCAAAAGGAACAAGAAACCACAACACAAAGTGAAAAGACCGATAGTTAAATATGGCTCCCAATCAGAGACAACCAGCTGACACTCGTTGCCTCTGATTGGGAGTCACTCAGGCCAACATAGATATACAAAACATAGACTTACACACCCTGGCTCAACATAACATAGTCCCCAGAGCCAGGGCGTGACAGACGCATGCAATGACATCACGGCAGACCAGTGTCAGGCCTGGATTCGCCATGGCCAAAGGTTTTTTCCAAGATGTTTGGCTAATGAAAACATCCATTGTGATGTAGATGAGAACCTGTGGCCAAAACCACAAGACAGAGTTGATGAAAATGTAGAAGTACAGTAATCACTCCTATGTTTAGCTTTTTACAGTACAAGCAAGCAAGTTGATGTTTTACAGTACTGTATTGTTTTTCATCAATATATTTCAGATTTTGTTCAATGATTCCACTGTGTCTGTGGTATTCTCTCTACTACTGCAGTACTTTTACAGGGATGTATTTACATGTAGTACCATAATGAAACATGTATCACCTATTTTGTACTACAATATTTAATGATTGTACGAACAATGACACAGTGAAACTATCGGTTGCTTGTGTGTGGGTGATCTAAATTAACGTTTCATTGGTATTTCACAAAAAAATTGTATTTTGAATCAATGATTGTGCAAGTGTAAGATTTCTTTAAAGATATGAATGCACAATGCAATGTTTTGAACATTGGACAGCCTGTGTTACAAGTGATGACCGTTTTGAGTTTTGTGTCTAGAGTTTTGAAAAATGACGTCAAGGTTCTGAAATTAGTGCCAAAGTGATTGTAAAAAACTGTAAATTCCGACCTCTCCTCCTTGTCTTGTCCAGGTTAAAGCCTGCCTCATCCAAATATATGAATTTGTGATGGTTGTCATCAGCATCCAGCTCCATCACCCTCTAAAAACACATTTTGGAAAGAGATTTACTGATTACTGTACAATGAAGAATTATTAGGGAATTTTATTACAACAGCCACCTTGAAACTGAACATACCTGAACATACTCAGTCCTAATTTGCTTCACTCTGTCTGCATTTCTTTCAAAAGGCACACGGTATAGTTGTTTTAAAGACACCTGGTGCCTTTTCAGCATGCGTGCAATAGTCGGCAAACTTATGGATTACACATTGTTAAACATGTCTTCATTGTCCAAGATATGCTGGCGAATTTCTGTAAGGCGAATATCATTTCTGGCCCGAACCAAATCAACCACAGCCTGCTCTTGTTGGTCAGTCAGAATTTTGCCTCTGCCTCCCCTATTTGGCCTAGTCTCAATTCTACAGGGAACATTACAGTAAGAAGACACTTGGTCACATCACCTACTCTGTGATACACATTGGTATGCAGTCATTTGACAATTGAGAGTAGCATAATGTTTAGTGCATGCTGACGACTTTAGTACATGCTGACGACGAATGTTCTGATTATTGAGGCCACGGTTGAACTTCTAAGGTTTGGTTGTATCATTGTAGCCGCCTCAGTCATTGTCATGCCATGATTTATGACATGGTCTACAACTATTACTCAGATTTCATTGGACACTCTTTGCTGTTGCTGCCGCTGTCTTGGTCCGTGGCCTTGTCCTCTACCACGTTCCCCCACATCTCTCAAACGAGGCCCACGACCACCTCTCAGAAGGGGTGCTTGTCCCCTGCCATTCCTTTGACCAACACGTCTTCCTCGTCTTCCTCCCATCACTGCTTGACCTCTATTGTGACCTGGATCACCTGCCAGCTCCATGTTACAGTACGTATCGCTATGTTGTTGCAAGTGGATCCCAATCAATTCTTTATATACTCTTTCCACAATGTGAACTCAATCATCAGTAACGAGTTGGCAGAATTGGACAAGCAATTACAAGGGTCTGCATCCATACAGTGCAGTACTGTCAATACTGTAAATAGTCTGAAAAGGTGGTACATGGGACCATAGAAACGGTGT
Source organism: Coregonus lavaretus (assembly GCF_964263955.1). Classification (NCBI taxonomy): domain Eukaryota; kingdom Metazoa; phylum Chordata; class Actinopteri; order Salmoniformes; family Salmonidae; genus Coregonus; species Coregonus lavaretus. The sequence goes on along the minus strand of NW_028166348.1, from coordinate 82,054 downwards.
CTGATAAATAATGATGATGAAATATTACATCCATAGATAATGTAGTCTAATTGGTTCATGCTCCACGCTAATTGGTGACAATGAATCTCGTTATCTTGAAACTTTCATGATCTAAACATGGAATATTGTTTGTCTGTTTCCATACAACTATGCATTAAGAGTAATGCAACAGTTACTTATCATTTTGAGCAGTTGTATCAATTGATAGTTGGATAATTGTAATGAAATGAATAGACACTCATCTGAAATGTAATGTGTGAATTGCCTTTTGAAATAGTAGTACTTTGATGTTAAGTTGTGTCATATTGAACAGGTGATTTTTGTTAAATGAACAAATGATCTTGGTTTTATGTGTATTGTATCCAAGCAATTGAAAATAGTGTTAGAGTTTTGAAAAATGTGCATTTTGATCATTGGTTGTGAGTTTTGTGTCGAGTTTTGAAAAATGACGTCAAGGTTCTGAAATTAGTGCCAAAGTGATTGTAAAAAACTGTAACAGACCAGGGGCTTAGAGGCTAATCAGAGAAAGCCGCTGTGTGTGTGGTTTGTTTGCGTGTACATTTGTGTGTGTGTCTGTGTGGCGTGTGTGTGTGTGTGTGCATTTGTGTGTGTGTGTGTGTGGTGTGTGTGTGCGTGGTGTGTGGTGTGTGGTGTGTGGTGTGTGGTGTGTGGTGTGTGTGTGTGTGTGTGTGTGTGGTGTGTGTGGTGTGTGTGTGTGTGTATGTGGTGTGTGTGTGTGCGTGTGCATTTGTGTGTGTGTGTGGTGTGTGTGGTGTGTGTGGTGTGTGTGTGTGTGTGTGTGTGTGTGTGTGTGTGTGTGTGTGTGTGTGTGTGTGTGTGGTGTGTGTGTGTGTGGTGTGTGTGTGTGTGTGCGCGTGTGCATATGTGTGTGTGTGTGTGTGTGTGTGGTGTGTGTGTGTAGTGTGCGTGTGTGTGCGTGTGCATTTGTGTGTGTTTGCATGTGCATTTGTGTGTGTGTGTGTGGTGTGTGTGGTGTGTGTGTGTATGTGGTGTGTGTGTGTGTGTGGTGTGTGTGTGGGTGCGTGTGCATTTGTGTGTGTGTGTGGTGTGTGTGGTGTGTGTGTGTGGTGTGTGTATGTGAGTGTCTGTGTGTGCGTGTGCATTTGTGTGTGTGTGTGGTGTGTGTGGTGTATGTGGTGTGTGTGTGTGTGTGTGTGTGTATGTGTGGTGGGTGTGTGCGTGTGCATATGTGTGTGTGTGTGTGTGTGTGGTGTGTGTGTGTAGTGTGTGTGTGTGCGTGTGCATTTGTGTGTGTGTGTGTGGTGTGGGTGCATGTGCATTGCTACGCAGACGACACACAATTCATCTTCTCCTTTCCCCCTTCTGATAACCAGGTGGCGAATCGCATCTCTGCATGTCTGGCAGACATATCAGTGTGGATGTCGGATCACCACCTCAAGCTGAACCTCGGCAAGACGGAGCTGCTCTTCCTCCCGGGGAAGGACTGCCCGCTCCATGATCTCGCCATCACGGTTGACAACTCCATTGTGTCCTCCTCCCAGAGTGCAAAGAACCTTGGCGTGACCCTGGACAACACCCTGTCGTTCTCCGCTAACATCAAAGAGGTGACCCGATCCTGTAGGTTCATGCTCTACAACATTCGCAGAGTACGACCCTACCTTACACAGGAAGCGGCACAGGTCCTAATCCAGGAACTTGTCATCTCCCGTCTGGATTACTGCAACTTGCTGTTGGCTGGGCTCCCTGCCTGTGCCATTAAACCCCTACAACTCATCCAGAACGCTGCAGCCCGTCTGGTGTTCAACCTTCCCAAGTTCTCTCACGTCACCTCGCTCCACCGCACACTCCACTGGCTTCCAGTTGAAGCTCGCATCTGCTACAAGACCATGGTGCTAGCCTACGGAGCTGTGAGGGGAACGGCACCTCCTTACCTTCAGGCTCTGATCAGTCCCTACACCCAAACGAGGGCATTGCATTCTTCCACCTCTGGCCTGCTGGTCCCCCTACCTCTGCGGAAGCACAGTACCCGCTCATCCCAGTCAAAACTGCTCTGGCACCCCAATGGTGGAACAAGCTCCAGAGACACTTGAAACCCTACCTCTTTAAGGAATACCTGGGATAGTATAAAAGTAATCATTCTACCCCCCCCACCCACACCCACGAAATATATAAAAAATAAAAAAATAAAAAATAAAAATAATAATAATAATAACAATAATAAAATAATAAATAATAAATAAGTAAAGTGGTAAAGTGGTTATCCCACTGGCTATAAGGTGAATGCACCAATTTGTAAGTCGCTCTGCATAAGAGCGTCTGCTAAATGACGTAAATGTAAATGTAAATGTAAATTCCAAATACAATCTGCTCCTAATATACTTTGTGGTAGCATGCCGTGTCGCACATTGCAAACAAATATGTTCCTCAGTCACTGACTGTGTCCGACGTTAATGTGTCCCTCAGTCACTGACTGTGTCCGACGTTATTGTGTCCCTCAGTCACTGATAGGGCTGTTGCGGTTGACCATATTACCGCCACACCGGCAGTCACGAGTCATGAAGGCAGTCAAATTCCACATGACCGTTTAGTCACGGTAATTAGTCTTCTCCAAGCTCTGATGCTGCTGATGGTCATTAGTAGCCTCCCAAACTTGCTAACTACCTGGTACTCAGCACTCTATTGTCCCTCTAATCACTCTGACATCAATGCAAATGTCATTGAAAATCTAATCGAACACTTCATGAGAGGCCATGAGCTCATGTTGCACAACATTTCCAGAGTGATGGCAGCTAATAAGAAGAGGAGGATCCCATCAGCTTTCTATAGGCTAGCCCTACTATATTTATTTAGTAACTTTCTTAATATTAAGCACATTCCTTCTCTTTACAACAGGAGTATAGTCTACCTGGCTGGCATGAAAATGAACCAAGGGGAAAAGCGTCCTCCATTCACTATTTAAGTGTATACATGTCTTTTTTCCCGCTGCCCCTGTTTCGATACAGGTGCATGATAATGGTACATTCTAAATCAAAACAAATGTCACACATATATTATTTAGTATATGTAAAGACAAGATTAAATCAAGAATAGTCTGATAGGTGACAATATTAGCCTATCACTTGTGAATTATATATTATCATGTGAATGATGCCCAGCATAAGAAACAATGCCTTTTTTTTGTGACTTGTTCGAATCATAGTCGCGCACCTCATGTAGCTTAGCCCATAGGCCTATATTCTTTAATAAGGTTTGTATCACAACTAAAGTGGCCAAATAACTTCGTAAAATTAAGCATATTAATCCGCTTTACAAGGAGTGTAGAGCCTACCGTTCAAAAGTTTGGGGTCACTTAGAAATGTCCTTGTTTTCCATGAAAACATACATGAAATTAGTTTGAATAGGAAATATAGCAAAATGAATAGGAAATGTAGTCATTGACAAGGTTAGAAATAACGATTTTTAATTGAAATAATAATTGTGTCATTTGCAGCAATTACAGCCTTGCAGACCTTTGGCATTCTAGTTGTCAATTTGTTGAGGTAATCTGAAGAGATTTCACCCCATGCTTCCAAAGGACCTTCCAGGAGTTGGATTGGCTTGATGGGCACTTCTTACGTACCATACGGTCAAGCTGCTCCCACAACAGCTCAATAGGGTTGAGATCCGGTGACTGTGCTGGCCACTCCATCATAGACAGAATACCAGCTGACTGCTTCTTCCTTAAATAGTTCTTGCATAGTTTGGAGCTGTGCATTGGGTCATTGTCCTGTTGTAGGAGGAAATTGGCTCCAATCAAGCGCCGTCCACAGGGTATGGCATGGCGTTGCAAAATGGAGTGATAGCCTTCCTTCTTCAAGATCCCTTTTAACCTGTACAAATCTCCCACTTTACCACCACCAAAGCACCCCCAGACCATCACATTGCCTCCACCATGCTTGACAGATGGCATCAAGCACTCCTCCAGCATCTTTTCATTTGGTCTGCGTCTCACAATTGTTCTTCTTTGTGATCCGAACACCTCGAACTTCGATTTGTCTGTCCATAACACTTTTTTCCAATCTTCCTCTGTCCAGTGTCTGTGTTCTTTTGCCGATCTTAATTTCTTCTTTTTATTGGCCAGTCTGAGATATGGCTTTTTCTTTGCAACTCTGCCTAGAAGGTCAGCATCCTGGAGTCGCCTCTTCACTGTTGACGTTGAGACTGGTGTTTTGCGGGTACTATTTAATGAAGCTGCCAGTTGAGGACCTGTGAGGCGTCTGTTTCTCAAACTAGACACTCTAATGTATTTGTCCTCTTGCTCAGTTGTGCACCGGGGCCTCCCACTCCTCTTTCTATTCTGGTTAGAGCCAGTTTGCGCTGTTCTGTGAAGGGAGTAGTACACAGCGTTGTATGAGATCTTCCGTTTCTTGGCAATTTCTCGCATGGAATAGCCTTCATTTCTCAGAACAAGAATAGACTGACGAGTTTCAGAAGAAAGTTATTTTTTTCTGGCCATTTTGAGCCTGTAATCGAAACCACAATTGCTGATGCTCCAGATACACAACTAATCTCATGAAGGCCAGTTGCTTCTTTAATCAGCACAACAGTTTTCAGCTGTGCTAACATAATTGCAAAAAGGTTTTCTAATGATCAATTAGCCTTTTAAAATGATAAACTTGGATTAGCAAACACAACGTGCCATTGGAACACAGGACTGATGGTTGCTGATTATGGGCCTCTGTACGCCTATGTAGATATTCCATTACAAATCAGCCATTTTTTGAGCAGCTACAATAGCCATTTACAACATTAACAATGTCTACACTGTATTTCTGATCAATTTGATGTTATTGTAATGGACAACGAAATTGCTTTTCTTTTGAAAACAAGGACATTTCTAAGTGACCCCAAACTTTTGAACGGTAGTGTATAAGCAGCGCATGAGTTTCAAGTTTGGGAAGATAATTTTCACCATAAAAATGCACCTTTGTAATAAAAGCATTACATGCATAATTGCATTTGCGGTCACTTTTGATAATGGTGTTTTCCGCTATGCCTGGAGTCATTGAGTGGGTCCGGGAGCATTCCACCATGTTAGCCAGATTGGGCGAAGCGATGGATCGGGTTCTCCAGGCCGTCCAGCGCCTGGAGAAGAGAGGATCCGACCCTGCGGAACCAGCTGAGCGACCGGATCCAGCCACCCACACACCAGCAACCAGGGGTATTCACCTGTCTCTACCGAGGGAATACGACGGGACAGCTGCCCGCTGCCAGAGTTTCCTTCTTGCAGCTGGACCTCTACTTCAACACCATCAGCCCTGCTCCATCGGATCGGGAGAAGGTGTCTGCCCTCATCTCCTGCCTCTTGGGGAAAGCCCTGGAGTGGGCCAACGCAGTCTAGAGTGAAGGAGGAGACGCGTTGGACAGCTACGGAGAGTTCGTTCGCTTCTTCCGTGCAGTCTTTGATCATCCAACCGAAGGAAGAAAGGCGGTCTGTTCCATCTGAGGCAGGGGACGAGGACCGCGCAAGACTTTGCCCTGGAGTTTAGAACCCTAGCGGCTGGGTCCGGGTGGAATGAGCGGTCCCTCATCTACCATTTCCGATGCAGCCTGCGTGAGGACGCCGAAGGGAGCTAGCCTGCCGGGATACCACTCTGACCTTCGGCCAACTGATGGCCATGGCCATCCGGTTGGACAACATGCTGGCTTTGAGAGGACATCCTGGAAGGGGCCTGCCCGTTTCACCCCCCCTCACCCCGGCTCACGTTCCGAAGGAGCTGGGTGGTGCAGCGTTCCGGGAGAACAGAGGACGACAGATCCAGTGTCACTCTTGTGGCAGAAGAGGAAATTCTGCTGCACAATGTCGTCAGAGTTCTTCTGGTTCTGGAGGCGGCAGCCAGGGCACTCTCGCGTCACCCCAGGTAGCACAAACCCACACTCGTTCAGAGCCCTCTGCTGCGCATTTAACCATCCACGTCAACTTCCCTGATTACACTGTAGTTTCCCAGTGTAAAGGCGCTGGTAGATTCAGGCTCGGCTGGGAACTTTATGGACAGTCTTTAGCTCTTAGTCTACGTATTACATTGGTTCCCCTGTCTATTCCATTGCCCGTCAAAGCACTTGACAATCGACCATTAGGGTCAGGTTTTGTTAGGGAGGTTACCGCACCAGTCACTATGATTACGCAGCAGACCCATAATGAGCAAATCAAGTTTCATATTATTGAGTCCCTTGATTTCCCTGTTGTGTTGGGCCTTCCCTGGCTAGCACTACATGACCCCACCTTTTCATGGACGCAGAGGGCTCTCACGGGGTGGTCGCGAGAGTGTCAGGGTAGGAGTCATGTATATTCCCTGTCGCAGGCTGAAACGGAGGCTATGGAAACATACATCTCCGAGTCCCTGCGTCATGGGTTCATACGTCCCTCCACTTCACCCACCTCCTCAAGTTTATTTTTCGTGAAGAAGAAAGATGGGGGTCTGCGCCCTTGCATTGATTACCGTGCACTTAATAAAATAACAATTCGCTATAGTTATCTTCTACCCCTCATTTTCTCTGTGATCGAATCAATGCATGGGGCGCGCTTCTTCACGAAATTAGATCTCAGGAGTATGTACAACCTGGTGCGTGTCCAGAAAGGGGACGAATGGAAGACAGCATTTAACACCAACACGGGGCATTATGAATACCTGCTTATGCCCTACTGGTTGATGAATGCTCCATCAGTCTTCCAGTCCTTTGTGAACGAGGTGTTTCTGGACATGCTTGGTCTCGGCGTGGTGGTCTACATCGATGACATCCTGGTGTATCCGCTACGCGCGCTGAGCATGTGCCCCTGGTTCGCAGAGTGCTTGGGCGACTGTTGGAGCATGACCTGTATGCCAAGGCAGAAAAATATCTGTTCTTCCAACAATCTGTCTCCTTCCTCGGATACCACATCACCACCACAGGTGTGGAGATGGAGGGTGACCACATTTCAGCCGTGTGTAATTGGCCAACTCCAACCATGGTTAAGGAGGTGCAGCGCTTCATTGGCTTTGCCAATTACTATCTGAGGTTTATCCGGTGCTTTGGCAAGGTCACAGCCCCCATCACCTCTCTGTTGAAGGGTGGGCCGTCCCGGCTCCGCTGGTCTGCTGAGGCTGACAGGGCTTTCAGTACTCTGAGGGCTCTGTTCACCTTAGCCCCGGTACTGGTCCATCCCGATCCCTCATTGCCGTTCGTAGTGGAGGTGGACGCGTCCGAGGTAGGGTTCCTATCCCAACGCTCAGGCACTCCACCCAAGCTCCGCCCCTGTGCCTTCTTCTCTAAGAAGCTCAGCCCGGCGGAGCAAAACTATGACGTTGGTTATCGAGAGCTGTTGGCTATTGTCAGATCCCTGACAGCGTGGAGGCACTGGCTCGAGGGGGTTAAACACCCTTTTCTCGTCTGGACTGACCACCGTAACCTGGAGTACATCCGGGCAGCGAGGAGGCTGAACCCTCACCAGGCCAGGTGGGCCTTGTTCTACACCCGGTTTGATTTCACGCTGTCCTATATACCAAGCACTAAGAACGTGAAGGCAAACGCACTGTCACAGCTGTACGAAACAGAGGAGAGGCTCATTGATAACACCCCCATACCGGCCTCCTGCATTGTGGCTCCGTTGGTGTGGGTGGTGGACATGGACATAGAGCGGGCGTTACGCACAGAGCCATCTCCACCTCAGTGCCCAGCTGGGCTTTGGTACGTGCCGTCTAGTGTCCGTGATCGTCTTATCCCTCCTCTGGTCACCCAGGCATGGGCCGTACAGTGTGCTTCCTTACCGGGAAGTACTGGTGGCCTACCTTGGCTAAAGACGTGAGGGTGTATGTCTCCTCCTGCACGGTGTGCGCCCAGAGTAAGGCACCTAGGCACCTTCCAGCAGGTAAGTTACATCCCTTACCAGTTCCACAACAGCCATGGTCCCACTTGTCGATTGATTTTCTAACTGATCTTCCCCTCTCTCAGGGTAACACCACCATCCTGGTCGATGTGGACCGCTTTTCAAAAGCCTGCCGCCTCCTTCCTCTGCCCGGTCTCTCTACGGCCCTGCAGACTGCTGAAGCCCTTTTTACTCACATCTTCCGGCACTACGGGGTGCCAGAGGACGTAGTGTCTGACCGGGGTCCCCAGTTTACGTCTAGGGTCTGGAAGGCATTCATGGAACGTCGGGGGGTCTCGGTCAGCCTGACCTCTGGGTTTCACCCCGAATCTAATGGGCAGTTGGAACGGGTGAATCAGGATGTGGGAGGGGTACGGTCTGGAGGAGTGGTGCTGGGTCCTGGTTAAGGATGTCCTCGATCCCTCCCTGTTGCGGGACTTCCACCGTCGCCATCCGGATCACCCTGCTCTGCGTGCTCCTGGCCATCCCCGGGGCTGGTGTCAGCACGCTGCTGGAGCTTCGCGTCAAGGGGTGGGGGTGGGGGGGGGTACTGTCACGACTCCCTCCGAAGCTGCCTCATCTCCTTGTTCGGGCAGGCTTCGGCGTTCGTCGTCACCGGCCTTCTAGCCACTGCCGCTCCTCATACACACACCTGGTTCATATCCCCTCATCAGTACCTGTATAAGTGTTCCCTCTGCCCCCTTGACTTTGTATTCTTCATACTATAAAAATAATATAAAATAATGCCATGGAATTAAAAGCAAATCCTGTCTGCTAAATGAACTAGTGTAGCCCACAGCCATTTGGCATAGCCACATCAGGACCTAACATAAGGACAACTCAGAGTATGCTATACTTTTCTTCTGAAATATACATTTTCTTCATATCATGCTTCTTTAGACCTGTCTAAAATAAATAATGAATTTATTGTGAAGGTGTAGGCTACATTACATGGATTTATTAGACTTTTTAAAAATGGCTTGTAGGCTATGTGTGGAAGCCAGGAGATGCTAAATGTGTTTATGTTAATTAACGGTCAATTACCGTGAGACCGACAGTTATTTGCTTGACAATCACCGGCTGACGAAATTTCGTGACCGCCACAACCCTAGTCACTGACCGTTTCCTTTTCTATCCTCCTCAGCTCCTTTTCCAATCATCTCTGCCTTTGGCTGGAGTCAGCAGGAGTTTTCCTTTTGAGTTCGTGGAGGCTGGTGTTTCATGCTAATGCCAGGTGTGTCCAATTATGTCCTGTTGAGGAGTAATGGGTGAGCGAGAGAACAGTGGAAATCTGGTTAAGGGGCTGCTGCAACAGGAGTGGGTGATGAGCAGAGCAACGGAAGCCCAGCCTATCCAACCGTGACACACATATGCACATGGAACAAGAGAGATGTGCTTTTTGCGTCCGTAAACCTCGTATTTAGAAACATAAAAAACTAATGTTTTTCCCATTTCGTTTTCATTTAATTAAAAACCAAGCATAGCCTCCCCTCCTCTCAATGAAGGCTGTTTTTTTGTAATGCCCAATACATTCGTCGAGTAGTCAAGATATCGATAAAGGGTTTGCCTCGTGAGACCACTTTGAAATAAATATTGATCACCAAAGCTTTATTAAAATATCAAGTTTCGCAGCAGCAAAACAGTGCGCGGACATGTCATTTTTATCTATGTAGGCTATTAAATTATGCTAACTAGCTCCTGTTATTATTTTAGATGTGTGTAAAAAACCCTCCATGCAGGCTATATGTCCATCATGGAACGAGAGATGAGATCATCCGGTGACACTAGTATTTAGAAACATTTAAGTTATTTTCCTGTAACAGTTGCTTGTTTTGCATTTAGTCTGATTAAAAACAAGCCCTTACAGGCTACCTTTACCCTACTATAAAGAAAGCTGGTTCAACAGCAATGTGTCTGGTGTCTGTCTTATCCTGGACATGCATTAGCCAAGTAGCCTATCCATAAAAAGTTTGTAAATGGTTTACTCGTGAGGCTTTTGCCGACATGTTTTTTTTACATGAATCAAAATTCACATAGGCCTAGCTACAGTGCATAGTCCATTCGGTTTGTATTCATCCCTATTTCTAAAGAGCGCCTCATGTCCGGTTACCAAAGACGCGCTCGTCCAAACATGAGGTATTCAAATTTTCCAGTCCTATAAGGCCATATCAACGGTAGGCCTTTATCTGGCTTATTGAGAACGTGTCTCACACATACAATACAATTTACAGTAGCCTATTATTTTATATTTGAGGAGAAATGTTATGCATAACGGACTATAGGCCTACTCGCAGAAGGGAATTACAACAATGTAAATTGTCAACACTCCAAACATATTAAAGCAAACACTGGATGTTTATTTTTTTTTACTGTTGCTATCACTCGTTGCTGTAGCCTATGCTCTTTAATAAACTGTAGTATCAATCCACAACGGACTAGAAGGACCGAACAGTCCGTGCCCTCTGTTGGAGTTGATGACAACAGCAAAGGCTGTCAATAACCTGCAGAACTTGAGACAAACACATGCAGTATTAAGCCATGCAACACCTTGATTGGCCAGTGAGTGGTCAAGCCCAACTTGTTCATTCATCAAAACCCAGCCCTTTCACACCACCGGCAGCTATTGCGCTCATAATAACGACTGTGAAAATATAAAAAATATTTCTGACACCCCCCCCCCGGACCTCTAGCACTACCGCCAGCGCTTAGATTTACCATTGCATTAGGGTTTGTTAAAATAGAACCCTCTGTCGGGAAGGGAAGGACAGAGGACATGTGGGTTTATATGGCTCTCATCACGGCCTAACGACATGCTATTGGTTGGTTTAGGTTGACTGGTGGGTTATTCAGCTTTTTTAGTTTTCAAAACAAGGACGAAGAGGAGACAAAGATCTTAGCGATTAAACCCAGGACATTGCCCAGACAGACATAGTGTACAGCAGGGCCTCTTGTACCTCAGCATGCACTGTGATACAGCCGTTGGGGTTGGGGGATGTTTTGGTAGTTACTCCCACATGCTTTTCCTTGTGGTTTTGAAGGCACTCTCCGTCAGGTACAGAGTACAACAACAGTTGCCACAAAGTGCTCTATAGTAACCTATCCTGTAGACCCCCAGAGAGCAAGCAGCAGCACGGTGGCAAGGAAACAATCTCTAGTTACACCTACATGCAGCGGTACAGCTGATCACAACAGCTCTCCATCAGGGACAGAGTGAGATTGATGGAGCGGTACAGCTGATCACAACAGCTCTCCATCAGGGACAGAGTGAGATTGATGGAGCGGTACAGCTGATCACAACAGCTCTCCATCAGGGACATGCACCAACCTGTTGACATGAGACCTTGTTACAACATATACCAACCTGTTACAACATGCACAAACCTGTTACAACATGCACCAACCTGTTACAACATGTACCAACCTGTTACAACATATACCAACCTGTTACAACATGCACCAACCTGTTACAACATGTACCAACCTGTTACAACATGTACCAACCTGTTACAACATGTACCAAACTGTTACAACATATACCAACCTGTTACAACATGTACCAACCTGTTACAACATGTACCAACCTGTTACAACATGTACCAACCTGTTACAACATGCACCAACCTGTTACAACATGCACCAACCTGTTACAACATGTACCAACCTGTTACAACATGTACAACCTGTTACAACATGCACCAACCTGTTGACATGAGACCCTGTTACAACATGCACCAAACTGTTGACATGAGACCCTGTTACAACATCCACCAACCTGTTGACATGAGACCCTGTTACAACATGTACCAACCTGCTACAACATGTACCAACCTGTTACAACATGTACCAACCTGTTACAACATGCACCGACCTGTTGACATGAGACCCTGTTACAACATGTACCAACCTGTTACAACATGCACAAACCTGTTACAACATGCACCAACCTGTTACAACATGTACCAACCTGTTACAACATGTACCAACCTGTTACAACATGTACCAACCTGTTACAACATGTACCAACATGTTGAGATGAGACCCTGTTACAACATGTACCAACCTGTTACAACATGTACCAACCTGTTACAACATGCACAAACCTGTTACCACATGCACCAACCTGTTACAACATGTACCAACCTGTTACAACATGTACCAACGTGTTACAACGTGTACCAACCTGTTGACATGAGACCATGTTACAACATGCACCAACCTGTTGAGATGAGACCCTGTTACAACATGCACCAACCTGTTGACATGAGACCCTGTTACAACATGTACCAACCTGTTACAACATGTACCAACCTGTTACAACATGCACAAACCTGTTACAACATGCACCAACCTGTTACAACATGTACCAACCTGTTACAACATGTACCAACGTGTTACAACGTGTACCAACCTGTTGACATGAGACCATGTTACAACATGCACCAACCTGTTGACATGAGACCCTGTTACAACATGTACCAATCTGTTACAACACGTACCAACCTGTACCAACCTGTTGACATGAGACCCTGTTACAACATGTACCAACCTGTTACAACATGTACCAACCTGTTACAACATGCACCAACCTGTTACAACAATCACCAACCTGTTAAAACATGTACCAACCTGTTACAACATGCACCAACCTGTTGACATGAGACCCTGTTACAACATGCACCAACCTGTTGACATGAGACCCTGTTAGAACATGCACCAACCTGTTGACATGAGACCCTGTTACAACATGTACCAACCTGTTACAACATGTACCAACCTGTTGACATGAGACTCTGTTACAACATGCACCAACCTGTTGACATGAGACCCTGTTACAACATGTACCAACCTGTTACAACATGTACCAACCTGTTACAACATGCACCAACCTGTTACAACATGTACCAACCTGTTACAACATGCACAAACCTGTTACAACATGTACCAACCTGTTGAGATGAGACCCTGTTACAAAATGTACCAACCTGTTACAACATGCACCAACCTGTTGACATGAGACCCTGTTACAACATGCACAAACCTGTTTAGATGAGACCCTGTTACAACATGTACCAACCTGTTGACATGAGACCCTGTTACAACATGTACCAACCTGTTGAGATGAGACCCTGTTAAAACATGTACCAACCTGTTGACATGAGACCCTGTTACAACATGTACCAACCTGTTACAACATGCTCAAACCTGTTACAACATGCACCAACCTGTTACAACATGTACCAACCTGTTACAACATGTACCAACCTGTTACAACATGTACCAACCTGTTACAACATGTACCAACCTGTTACAACATGCACCAACCTGTTAAAACATGTACCAACCTGTTACAACATGCACCAACCTGTTGACATGAGACCCTGTTACAACATGCACCAACCTGTTGACATGAGACCCTGTTACAACATGCACCAACCTGTTGACATGAGACCCTGTTACAACATGCACCAACCTGTTGACATGAGACCCTGTTACAACATGTACCAACCTGTTACAACATGTACCAACCTGTTGACATGAGACCATGTTACAACATGCACCAACCTGTTGACATGAGACCCTGTTACAACATGTACCAACCTGTTACAACATGTACCAACCTGTTACAACATGCACAAACCTGTTACAACATGCACCAACCTGTTACAACATGTACCAACCTGTTACAACATGCACCAACCTGTTACAACATGTACCAACCTGTTACAACATGTACCAACCTGTTACAACATGCACCAACCTGTTAAAACATGTACCAACCTGTTACAACATGCACCAACCTGTTGACATGAGACCCTGTTACAACATGCACCAACCTGTTGACATGAGACCCTGTTACAACATGTACCAACCTGTTACAACATGTACCAACCTGTTGACATGAGACCCTGTTACAACATGTACCAACCTGTTACAACATGTACCAACCTGTTACAACATGCACAAACCTGTTACAACATGTACCAACCTGTTACAACATGTACCAACCTGTTACAACATGTACCAACCTGTTACAACATGTACCAACCTGTTACAACATGTACCAACCTGTTGACATGAGATCATGTTACAACATGCACCAACCTGTTGACATGAGACCCTGTTACAACATGTACCAACCTGTTACAACATGTACCAACCTGTACCAACCTGTTGACATGATACCCTGTTACAACATGTACGAACCTGTTACAACATGTACCAACCTGTTACAACATGTACCAACCTGTTGACATGAGACCATGTTACAACATGCACACCCTGTTGACATGAGACCCTGGTACAACATGTACCAACCTGTTACAACATGTACCAACCTGTACCAACCTGTTGACATGAGACCCTGTTACAACATGCACCAACCTGTTACAACATGTACCAACCTGTTACAACATGAACCAACCTGTTACAACATGCACCAACCTGTTAAAACATGTACCAACCTGTTACAACATGCACCAACCTGTTGACATGAGACCCTGTTACAACATGCACCAACCTGTTGACATGAGACCCTGTTACAACATGCACCAACCTGTTGACATGAGACCCTGTTACAACATGTACCAACCTGTTACAACATGTACCAACCTGTTGACATGAGACCATGTTACAACATGCACCAACCTGTTGACATGAGACCCTGTTACAACATGTACCAACCTGTTACAACATGTACCAACCTGTTACAACATGCACAAACCTGTTACAACATGCACCAACCTGTTACAACATGTACCAACCTGTTACAACATGCACCAACCTGTTACAACATGTACCAACCTGTTACAACATGTACCAACCTGTTACAACATGCACCAACCTGTTAAAACATGTACCAACCTGTTACAACATGCACCAACCTGTTGACATGAGACCCTGTTACAACATGCACCAACCTGTTGACATGAGACCCTGTTACAACATGTACCAACCTGTTACAACATGTACCAACCTGTTGACATGAGACCCTGTTACAACATGTACCAACCTGTTACAACATGTACCAACCTGTTACAACATGCACAAACCTGTTACAACATGTACCAACCTGTTACAACATGTACCAACCTGTTACAACATGTACCAACCTGTTACAACATGTACCAACCTGTTACAACATGTACCAACCTGTTGACATGAGATCATGTTACAACATGCACCAACCTGTTGACATGAGACCCTGTTACAACATGTACCAACCTGTTACAACATGTACAAACCTGTACCAACCTGTTGACATGATACCCTGTTACAACATGTACGAACCTGTTACAACATGTACCAACCTGTTACAACATGTACCAACCTGTTGACATGAGACCATGTTACAACATGCACACCCTGTTGACATGAGACCCTGGTACAACATGTACCAACCTGTTACAACATGTACCAACCTGTACCAACCTGTTGACATGAGACCCTGTTACAACATGCACCAACCTGTTACAACATGTACCAACCTGTTACAACATGTACCAACCTGTTACAACATGCACCAACCTGTTAAAACATGTACCAACCTGTTACAACATGCACCAACCTGTTGACATGAGACCCTGTTACAACATGCACCAACCTGTTGACATGAGACCCTGTTACAACATGCACCAACCTGTTGACATGAGACCCTGTTACAACATGTACCAACCTGTTACAACATGTACCAACCTGTTGACATGAGACTCTGTTACAACATGCACCAACCTGTTGACATGAGACCCTGTTACAACATGTACCAACCTGTTACAACATGTACCAACCTGTTACAACATGCACAAACCTGTTACAACATGCACCAACCTGTTACAACATGTACCAACCTGTTACAACATGCACCAACCTGTTACAACATGTACCAACCTGTTACAACATGTACCAACCTGTTACAACATGCACCAACCTGTTAAAACATGTACCAACCTGTTACAACATGCACCAACCTGTTGACATGAGACCCTGTTACAACATGCACCAACCTGTTGACATGAGACCCTGTTACAACATGTACCAACCTGTTACAACATGTACCAACCTGTTGACATGAGACCCTGTTACAACATGCACCAACCTGTTGACATGAGACCCTGTTACAACATGTACCAACCTGTTACAACATGTACCAACCTGTTGACATGAGACTCTGTTACAACATGCACCAACCTGTTGACATGAGACCCTGTTACAACATGTACCAACCTGTTACAACATGCACAAACCTGTTACAACATGTACCAACCTGTTACAACATGTACCAACCTTTTACAACATGTACCAACCTGTTACAACATGTACCAACCTGTTGACATGAGACCATGTTACAACATGCACCAACCTGTTGACATGAGACCCTGTTACAACATGTACCAACCTGTTACAACATGTACCAACCTGTACCAACCTGTTGACATGAGACCCTGTTACAACATGTACGAACCTGTTACAACATGTACCAACCTGTTACAACATGTACCAACCTGTTGACATGAGACCATGTTACAACATGCACAAACCTGTTGACATGAGACCCTGGTACAACATGTACCAACCTGTTACAACATGTACCAACCTGTTGACATGAGACCCTGTTACAACATGCACCAACCTGTTACAACATGTACCAACCTGTTACAACATGTACCAAGCTGTTACAACATGCACCAACCTGTTAAAACATGTACCAACCTGTTACAACATGCACCAACCTGTTGACATGAGACCCTGTTACAACATGTACCAACCTGTTACAACATGTACCAACCTGTTGACATGAGACTCTGTTACAACATGCACCAACCTGTTGACCTGAGACCCTGTTACAACATGTACCAACCTGTTACAACATGTACCAACCTGTTACAACATGCACAAACCTGTTACAACATGCACCAACCTGTTACAACATGTACCAACCTGTTACAACATGTACCAACCTGTTACAACATGTACCAACCTGTTACAACATGTATCAACCTGTTGACATGAGACCATGTTACAACATGCACCAACCTGTTGACATGAGACCCTGTTACAACATGTACCAACCTGTTACAACATGTACCAACCTGTACCAACCTGTTGAGATGAGACCCTGTTACAACATGCACAAACCTGTTGAGATGAGACCCTGTTACAACATGTACCAACCTGTTGAGATGAGACCCTGTTACAACATGTACCAACCTGTTGAGATGAGACTCTGTTACAACATGTACCAACCTGTTGAGATGAGACCCTGTTACAACATGTACCAACCTGTTGAGATGAGACCCTGTTACAACATGCACCAACCTGTTGAGATGAGACCCTGTTACAACATGTACCAACCTGTTGAGATGAGACCCTGTTACAACATGTACCAACCTGTTGAGATGAGACCCTGTTACACCATGTACCAACCTGTTGAGATGAGACCCTGTTACAACATGCACCAACCTGTTGAGATGAGACCCTGTTACAACATGTACCAACCTGTTGAGATGAGACCCTGTTACAACATGCACAAACCCAAGTGATATAGAGAGAAGAAAAGCAAGCTGTTTTCCTTGAGACCTGGTTGTGACCTGTTGAGATGAGACCTGGCTGTGTCCTGTTGAGATGAGACCTGGGTGCGACCTGTTGAGATGAGAGCTGTTGAGATGAGACCTGGCTGTGTCCTGTTGAGATGAGACCTGGCTGCGACCTGTTGAGATGAGACCTGGCTGCGACCTTTTGAGATGAGACCTGGCTGCGACCTGTTGAGATGAGACCTGGCTGTGACCTGTTGAGATGAGACCTGGTTGTGACCTGTTGAGATGAGACCTGGTTGTGACCTGTTGAGATGAGACCTGGCTGTGACCTGTTGAGATGTGATCTGGCTGTGACCTGTTGAGATGAGACCTGGTGAGATGAGACCTGTTGAGATGTGACCTATTGAGAAGAGACCTGTTGAGTTGAGACCTGGTTGTGACCTGTTGAGATTTGACCTGTTGAGATGAGACCTGGTTGTGACCTGTTGAGATGAGACCTGTTGAGATGAGACCTGGTTGTGACCTGTTGAGATGAGACCTGTTGAGATGAGACCTGTTGAGATGAGACCTAGCTGTGACCTGTTGAGATGAGCAACGAAACAACACATAAATGTTTCTAACCAACACTCCCTCTTCCTCTCCTGTTCAACCTAAAGGCCAGCTGGCTGCAGCACAGCTTTCTTCCAGGAATGGCTTGTAATGTTTACTCACCCATACAGTAGGTTGTAAAGTTTATTCACCCATAGAGTACAGTGGTTGGGACACCCCTCTACTGTTAGGCATATCTCCTACTGAAGGAGGGACAAACCCCAGGGCAGGTCCCTCTCTCTCTCTCTCCCCCTCTCTCTCTCTCTCTCTCTCTCTCTCTCTCTCTCCCCCTCTCTCTCTCTCTCTCTCTCTCTCTCTCTCTCTCTCTCTCTCTCTCTCTCTCTCTCTCTCTCTCTCTCTCTCTCTCTCTCTCTCTCTCTCTCTCTCTTCCCCTTTCTCTGAGTTTTGACAGTTACCCCATATGGTCGTAGACAGTATGTGGTGGTAGACAGTATGTGGTGGACCACAGAGTCAGCATTATAGTGAACAGGTAAACATCAGAGCTGACCACAGAGTCAGCATTATAGTGAACAGGTAAACATCAGAGCTGACCACAGAGTCAGCATTATAGTGAACAGGTAAACATCAGAGCTGGTCCACAGAGTTATCATTATAGTGAACAGGTAAACATCAGAGCTGACCACAGAGTCAGCATTATAGTGAACAGGTAAACATCAGAGCTGACCACAGAGTCAGCATTATAGAGAACAGGTAAACATCAGAGCTGACCACAGAATCAGCATTATAGTGAACAGGTAAACATCAGAGCTGACCACAGAGTCAGCATTATAGTGAACAGGTAAACATCAGAGCTGACCACAGAGTCAGCATTATAGTGAACAGGTAAACATCAGATCTGGTCCACAGAGTCAGCATTATAGTGAACAGGTAAACATCAGAGCTGACCACAGAGTCAGCATTATAGTGAACAGGTAAACATCAGATCTGGTCCACAGAGTCAGCATTATAGTGAACAGGTAAACATCAGAGCTGACCACAGAGTCAGCATTATGGTGAACAGGTAAACATCAGAGCTGACCACAGAGTCAGCATTATAGTGAACAGGTAAACATCAGATCTGGTCCACAGAGTCAGCATTATAGTGAACAGGTAAACATCAGAGCTAGTCCACAGAGTCAGCATTATAGTGAACAGGTAAACATCAGATCTGGTCCACAGAGTCAGCATTATAGTGAACAGGTAAACATCAGAGCTGACCACAGAGTCAGCATTATAGTGAACAGGTAAACATCAGAGCTGACCACAGAGTCAGCATTATGGTGAACAGGTAAACATCAGAGCTGACCACAGAGTCAGCATTATAGTGAACAGGTAAACATCAGATCTGGTCCACAGAGTCAGCATTATAGTGAACAGGTAAACATCAGATCTGGTCCACAGAGTCAGCATTATAGTGAACAGGTAAACATCAGATCTGGTCCACAGAGTCAGCATTATAGTGAACAGGTAAACATCAGAGCTGACCACAGAGTCAGCATCATGGTGAACAGGTAAACATCGGAGGTGGTCCACAAAGTTAGCATTATAGTGAACAGGTAAACATCAGAGCTGGTCCACAGAGTCAGCATTATAGTGAACAGGTAATCATCGGAGGTGGTACTCTTAGAAATATGGGTACGGTTAGGGTCCAGTATTGTTCCCTGGGGTACAAAAATATCAAAATACACATGCTGTACCTTCAGAGGTACACATGTAATCTGACATGGTACTGTTGGGTACCTTTTAGGATACCTGTGTGGATAATATAGCATGCTCTATTGCATTTTTTGAATAGTTTGTTTCAATATGTTTGTTTTTGCACATTGGTTGATTGATTGATTGATCTAATGCTACACAAAGATAAATAACATTTTATTTTCTAAACAAATCAAATCTGTTAGTAGTTGGACTTATTGCACCAGTTACTAAGATGGTTGTTCCAGTTTAGATGGTTTAGGTAGTCTCATTTATCAATTTTCCCCCACCTTGCCGGTCATTCTGAACAGGTTGCAGGTGATTAAATTACATTTTCGGATATCCTAACTCTGGCTGCATTCCAAAAGGAATTAAATATCACTTTGCAAGCCGGCATAATGTGACATGCCTGATGTGGCCCTGCAAACCAGGAGTTTCAGACCACTGTGTTGGGGTAAAATTAGGCTGTCAAAGTATGGCCTTAGGATACTGTATATGTAATGTATTGTCATAAAGAGTTTATTTCCAATGATAAAATATTATCTTAGGCACTCACTTGGTGAAGGCTACAGGACTGAAAGCCATTGAATGCAACAATCATGTCTCTGTCACTAGCAAACACAGTCATGGGTGGTACTGGTAACTCTAAAATACACTTGAAAGGCACCCTGGGAAATATGCAAATATACGCTTTACACCCCACAGTGTTAAAACAACACCTAAAACCTTTTTAGCGGTACATTTTTGCCATTTAAAAGGAACAAACGTCTTTGTCACTGTGGTGGCACCCTGAACAGGCTGATGTGTACCTTTTCCTTTTGTACCTGCACCATCTTGTCCCATGAGGTACACTATTTGCTCTTTTAAGGTACGAACTGCAAGGGTACAACTATGCACCTATAACTAAAGGTACAAAGGAGGTACAGTGAGGGAAAAAAGTATTTGATCCCCTGCTGATTTTGTATGTTTGCCCACTGACAAAGACATGATCAGTCTATAATTTTAATGGTAGGTTTATTTGAACAGTGAGAGACAGAATAACAACAAAAAAATCCAGAAAAACGCATGTCAAAAATGTTATAAATTGATTTTCATTTTAATGAGGGAAATAAGTTTTTGACCCCTCTGCAAAACATGACTTAGTACTTGGTGGAAAACCCTTGTTGGCAATCACAGAGATCAGGCGTTTCTTGTAGTTGGCCACCAGGTTTGCACACATCTCAGGAGGGATTTTGTCCCACTCCTCTTTGCATATCTTCTCCAAGTCATTAAGGTTTCGAGGCTGACGTTTGGCAACTCGAACCTTCAGCTCCCTCCACAGATTTTCTATGGGATTAAGGTCTGGAGACTGGCTAGGCCACTCCAGGACCTTAATGTGCTTCTTCTTGAGCCACTCCTTTGTTGCCTTGGCCGTGTATTTTGGGTCATTGTCATGCTGGAATACCCATCCATGACCCATTTTCAATGCCCTGGCTGAGGGAAGGAGGTTCTCACCCAAGATGTGATGGTACATGGCCCTGTCCATCGTCCCTTTGATGCGGTGAAGTTGTCCTGTCCCCTTAGCAGAAAAACACCCCCAAAGCATAATGTTTCCACCTCCATGTTTGACGGTGGGGATGGTGTTCTTGGGGTCATAGGCAGCATTCCTCCTCCTCCAAACACGGCGAGTTGAGTTGATGCCAAAGAGATCAATTTTGGTCTCATATGACCACAACACTTTCACCCAGTTCTCCTCTGAATCATTCAGATGTTCATTGGCAAACTTCAAACAGGCCTGTATATGTGCTTTCTTGAGCATGGGGACCTTGCGGGCGCTGCAGGATTTCAGTCCTTCACGGCGTAGTGTGTTACCAATTGTTTTCTTGGTGACTATGGTCCCAGCTGCCTTGAGATCATTGACAAGATCCTCCTGTGTATTTCTGGGCTGATTCCTCACCGTTCTCATGATCATTGCAACTCCACGAGGTGAGATCTTGCATGGAGCCCCACGCCGAGGGATATTGTGTTTCTTCCATTTGCGAATAATCGCACCAACTGTTGTCACCTTCTCACCAAGCTGCTTGGCGATGGTCTTGTAGCCCATTCCAGCCTTGTGTAGGTCTACAATCTTGTTCCTGACATCCTTGGAGAGCTCTTTGGTCTTGGCCATGGTGGAGAGTTTGGAATTTGATTGATTGATTGCTTCTGTGGACAGGTGTCTTTTATACAGGTAACAAACTGAGATTAGGAGCACTCCCTTTAATAGTGTGCTCCTAATCTCAGCTCGTTACCTGTATAAAAGACACCTGGGAGCCAGAAATCTTTCTGATTGAGAGGGGGTCAAAAACTTATTTCCCTCATTAAAATGAAAATCAATTTATAACATTTTTGACATGCGTTTTTCTGGATTTTTTTGTTGTTATTCTGTCTCTCACTGTTCAAATAAACCTACCATTAAAATTATAGACTGATCATTTCTTTGTCAGTGGGCAAACGTACAAAATCAGCAGGGGATCAAATACTTTTTTCCCTCACTGTACCTTACAGGGTAACACTACATCGACAAGCGTTTGTATCCCTTTAAGAACAAATCTAAACCTTTATTCCTGAGAGTGTGCCTTTAGTGAGTAGTATTATGTCTCACACGTCTGTGTTAACGTCCAGAGGATATCCCTGTCTCAGAGCTGAGAGATCAGACGGGGGTGCAGTATGTCTCTGCATGCTGTTGTACACTGCAAAACACTGCCAGCTGATCATTCACACAGACTATAATGCTGTTACTCAGTCACTCAGTCACTCTGAATCACTCAGTCACTCAGTCAGTCACTCTGACTAAGTCCACCCTCTCTTCTCATTGACACCTCTGTGAAGTTTGAATGTTTGTGCGTGTGATTCCAGTGTGTGTTTGTGTGCGTTAGTGCATGCCAGTGTGTGCAGTTGTGTGTGTAAGCGCAGAGGTGCGTACACGTGTGTGTGTGTGTGTGTGAGCGCACACGTGTGTGTCGGGTGTGTGTGTGTGTGTGACCCTCGTCAGTGTGTGTTAGTGTGTGAATGCCACACATTCGCTCAACTCCTGTGGCTCAGAAAACAGACTTTGGGTGGCAAGTCAACCTGAACCAACATGTGTGCTATACAGGGAGGGACAGAAAAACAAGCGGAAGACTGACACACTGCCCTGGACATAATGAAAGACAATGAAGTAATTCAAGAGGAATGAGCATGAGAACAGATAGGAAGAAGAATATCACAATTTCAGCCTTTAGTCATAGTAGGAATTTTAAGTAACTTGCAGTTCACTTTATATGCTTCTGACTCATTCTGTATAAAGTTCCAAAAATATCAAACCTGACTAAAAGTACATTACTGCCCCTCTAGAACTATTGACTCCCTCTCTTCCTGTTAGAAGCAAGGCCAGGAGAACAGTAGACCTCTGGGCTGTAGTAGGACCAGGAGAACAGTAGACCTCTGGGCTGTAGTAGGACCAGGAGAACAGTAGACCTCTGGGTTGTAGCAGGACCAGGAGAACAGTAGACCTCTGGGCTGTAGTAGGACCAGGAGAACAGTAGACCTCTAGGCTGTAGTAGGACCAGGACCAGGAGAACAGCAGACCTCTGGGCTGTAGCAGGACCAGGACCAGGAGAACAGTAGACCTCTAGGCTGTAGTAGGACCAGAAGAACAGTAGACCTCTGGGCTGTAGTAGGACCAGGACCAGGAGAACAGTAGACCTCTGGGCTGTAGCAGGACCAGGACCAGAAGAACAGTAGACCTCTAGGCTGTAGTAGGACCAGGACCAGGAGAACAGTAGACCTCTAGGCTGTAGCAGGACCAGGAGAACAGTAGACCTCTAGGCTGTAGCAGGACCAGGACCAGGAGAACAGTAGACCTCTAGGCTGTAGTAGGACCAGAAGAACAGTAGACCTCTAGGCTGTAGTAGGACCAGAAGAACAGTAGACCTCTAGGCTGTAGTAGGACCAGGAGAACAGTAGACCTCTGGGCTGTAGTAGGACCAGGACAAGGAGAACAGTAGACCTCTAGGCTGTAGTAGGACCAGGACCAGGAGAACAGTAGACCTCTAGGCTGTAGCAGGACCAGGACCAGGAGAACAGTAGACCTCTGGGCTGTAGCAGGACCAGGACCAGGAGAACAGTAGACCTCTAGGCTGTAGCAAGACCAGGACCAGGAGAACAGTAGACCTCTAGGCTGTAGCAGGACCAGGAGAACAGTAGACCTCTAGGCTGTAGCAGGACCAGGACCAGGAGAACAGTAGACCTCTGGGCTGTAGTAGGACCAGGAGAACAGTAGACCTCTAGGCTGTAGCAGGACCAGGAGAACAGTAGACCTCTAGGCTGTAGTAGGACCAGGACCAGGAGAACAGTAGACCTCTGGGCTGTAGCAGGACCAGGACCAGGAGAACAGTAGACCTCTGGGCTGTAGCAGGACCACTCTTTTCTTTTCAAAAGTTTCTCCAAAGTTTTTCTTTGTTGTACAGAAAGGTTCCCCAACTGGCAGCCCGCGGACTGAATTTGGCCCGAGGGTGGTTTTATTTGGCTCCCAGGTTTTCTGAGCAAAATTCTATTTTATTTTTTCGTTGTTTGACATAATAGACTGTAAAAACACCAGGAAATCAGCTCCAAGTGATTTTAATTTTGGAACTCAGTTTCCAAGTATTCCCACGCATAATAGAGAGATGTGATCGTATACAAATGTAAGCAAGGTTTGAAATTATTATGTTTTAGTCAAACAGTTTGGGCTTCTTGCGGTCAATTTGTAGTCTACAAATTATTTTTAATTATGTTCTGGCCCCCCGACCAACCGCTCAAGAAAAAATTTACCCGGGGCTGAATCTAATTGATGATCCTTGTTGTACAGTGTTTCTAATGAGGGAAACCTTACACAGCGTTAGAGGATTAACTCTTGTCACATTGTAAAATTGTCGACACCACACACAGTCACAGTCACGCAGTGCAGGAAGGCTGGAGTCTGGCCAGGTGGTGAAGGGTGGGTGGGAGGGAGGTGTCCAATGTTGTGAAGAGAGAGAGAGAGAGAGAGAGAGAGAGAGAGAGAGAGAGAGAGAGAGAGAGAGAGAGAGAGAGAGAGAGAGAGAGAGAGAGAGAGAGAGAGAGAGAGAGAGAGAGAGAGAGAGAGAGAGAGAGAGAGAGAGAGAGAGAGAGAGAGAGAGAGAGAGAGAGACAGAGAGAGAGACAGAGGAGACAGACATACATACAGACAGACAGACAGACAGACAGTCAGACAGACAGACAGACAGACAGACAGACAGACAGACAGACAGACAGACAGACAGACAGACAGACAAGTAAAAATTCCCTGTCTTAGGTCAGTTAGGATCACCACTTTATTTTAAGAATGTGAAATGTCAGAATAATAGTAGAGAGAATGATTTATTTCAGCTTTTATTTCTTTCATCACATTCCCAGTGAGTCAGGTTTGTAGGCCTCCTTGCTCGCACATGCTTTTTCAGTTCTGCCCACACATTTTCTACAGGATTGAGGTCAGGGCTTTGTCATGGCCACTCCAATACCTTGACTTTGTTGTCCTTAAGCCATTTTGCCACAACTTTGGAAGTATGCTTGGGGTCATTGTCCATTTGGAAGACCATTTGCGACCAAGCTTTAACTTCCTGACTGATGTCTTGAGATATTGCTTCAATATATCCACATCATTTTCCTTCCTCATGATGCCATCTATTTTGTGAAGTGCACCATTCCCTCCTGCAGCAAAGCACCCCCACAGCATGATGCTGCCACCCCCGTGCTTCACATTTGGGATAGTGTTCTTCGGCTTGCACTTTTCGCACCAAAGAACGTTCATCTCTAGGAGACAGAACGCGTCTCCTTCCTGAGCGGTATGACGGCTGCGTGGTCCCATGGTGTTTATACTTGCGTACTATTGTTTGTACAGATGAATGTGGTACCTTCAGGCGTTTGGAAATTGCTCTGAAGGATGAACCAGACTTGTGGAGGTCTACCATTTTTTTTCTGATATCTTGGCTGATTTCTTTTGATTTTTCCATGATGTCAAGCAAAGAGGCACTGAGTGTGAAGGTAGGCCTTGAAATACATCCACAGGTACATCTCAAATTCACTCAAATGTTGTCAATTAGCCTATCAGAAGCTTCCAAAGCCATGACATCATTTTCTGGAATTTTCCAAGCTGTTTAAAGGCACAGTCAACTTAGTGTATGTAAACTTCTGACCCACTGGAATTGTGATACAGTGAATTATAAGTGAAATAATCTGTCTGTAAACAATTGTTGGAAAAATTACTTGTGTCATGCACAAAGTAGATGTCCTAACCGACTTGCCAAAACTATAGTTTGTTAACAAGAAATTTGTGGAGTGGTTGAAAAACGAGTTTTAATGACTCCGACCTAAGTGTATGTAAACTTCCGACTTCAACTGTAGCTGGGAGAGAAAGCTGGGAGAGAGAGAGCTGGGAGAGAGAAAGCTGGGAGAGAGAGATATAACTGGGAGAGAGATAACTGGGAGAGAGAGAACTGGGAGAGGGAGAACTGGGAGAGAGAGAGATAACTGGGAGAGAGATAACTGGAAGAGAGAGAACTGGAAGAGGGAGAACTGGGAGAGAGAGGGATAACTGGGAGAGAGAGAACTGAGAGAGAGATAACTGGGAGAGAGAGAACTGAGAGAGAGAGAGAACTGGGAGAGAGAGAGATAACTGGGAGAGAGATAACTGGAAGAGAGAGAACTGGAAGAGGGAGAACTGGGAGAGAGAGGGATAACTGGGAGAGAGAGAACTGAGAGAGAGAGAACTGGGAGAGAGAGAACTGAGAGAGAGAGAACTGGGAGAGAGAGCTGGGAGAGAGAGATAACTGGGAGAGAGAGAACTGGGAGAGAGAGAACTGGGAGAGGGAGAACTGGGAGAGAGAGATAACTGGGAGAGAGATAACTGGAAGAGAGAGAACTGGGAGAGAGAGAGATAATTAGGAGAGAGAACTGGGAGAGAGAGAGATAATTAGGAGAGAGAACTGGGAGAGAGAGAGAGCAGAGAGAGAGAACTGAGAGAGAGAGAACTGAGAGAGAGAGAACTGGGAGAGAGAGAGATAATTAGGAGAGAGAACTGGGAGAGAGAGAGCAGAGATAGAGAGGGAATGTCATCAAACGCACAGGAACCACTCACACACTTCAACCAGGAACACAGAGCTAATGCAAAACATGACCACACTTACTTTTAATAACGACTATCACAGTCTCACTCACTCTGAGGCACTGGGTGTGCTAAGGGTGACTTCAGGCTACGTTAGGTAAGGCAACGTTAGAGTGAAATGCAACTTTTGACTCACGGACATACAGTGCTATAAAAAAGTATTTGCCCCCTTTCTAATTTTTTCTACTTTTGCATATTTGTGATACTGAATGTTATCAGATCTTCAACCAAAACCTAATATTAGATAAAGGGAACATAAGTGGACAAATAACACAACAATTACGTATTTATTTCATTTATTTTATAAACAAAGTTATGCAACACCCAATTCCCCTGTGTGAAAAAGTAATTGCCCCCTTACACTCAATAACTGGTTGTGCCACCTTTAGCTGCAATGACTCCAACCAAATGCTTCCTGTAGTTGTTGATCAGTCTCTCACGTCGCTGTGGAGGAATTTTGGCCCACTCTTCCATGCAGAACTGCTTTAACTCAGTTACGTGGGTTTTCAAGCATGAACTGCTCGTTTCAAGTCCTGCCACAACATCTCAATTGGGATTAGGTCTGGACTTTGACTAGGCCATTCCAAAACTTCCAATTTGTTGCTTTTTAGCTATTTTCATGTAGACTTGAATGTGTGTTTTGGATCATTGTCTTGCTGCAGGACCCAGCTGCGCTTCAGACGGATGGTTTGGTTTTCGCCAGGCATTACTGGAACCATGTCGTCCAAAAAGTTATACTTTTGAATCACCTGTCCATAGAACGTTCTTCCAAGAGTCTTGATGATCATCCAGGTGCTTTTTGGCAAACTTGAGTCAACTTTTTGGACGAGATGGGTCCCATTATGCCTGGCGAAAACCAAACTGCATTCCACTGTAAGAACATCATACCAAAGGCCAAGCATGGTGGTGGTGGTGTGATGGTTTTGGGATGCTTTGCTGCCTCAGGACCTGGACGACTTGCCTTAATAGAAGGAACCATGAATTCTGCTCTGTATCAGAGAATCCTACAGGAGAATGTCAGACCATCCGTCTGTGAGCTGAAGCTGAAGCGCAGCTGGGTCATGCAGCAAGACAATGATCCAAAACACACAATCAAGTCTACATGAAAATTGCAAAAAAGCAACAAATTGGAAGTTTTGGAATGGCCTAGTCAAAGTCCAGACCTAATCACAATTGAGATGTTGTGGCAGGACTTGAAACGAGCAGTTCATGCTTGAAAACCCACACGTCACTGAGTTAAAGCAGTACTACTACAGTACTACTACTACTACTACTACTACTACTACTACTACTACTACTACTACTACTACTACTACTACTACTACTACTACACTACAGTACTATTACTACTACTATACTACTACTACTACTACTACTACTACTACTACTACTACTACTACTACTACTACTGCTACTACTACTACTACTACTACTACTACTACTACTACTACTACTACTACTACTACTACTACTACACTACTACTATTACTACTACTACACTACTACACTACTACTACTACTACTACTACTACTACTACTACTACTACTACTACTACTACTACTACTACTACACTTACTTCAGTACTACTACTACTACTACTACTACTACTACTACTACTACTACTACTACTACTGCTCCTACTACTACTACTACTACTACTACTACTACTACTACTACTACTACTACTACTACTACTACTACTACACTACTACTACTACTACTACTACTACTACTACTACTACTACTACTACTACACTACTACTATTACTACTACTACACTACTACTACTACTACTACTACTACTACTACTACTACTACTACTACTACTACTACACTACAGTACTACTACTACAGTACTACTGAGCTCTGATGTGAGGTACGCTGGATTGGAACACATAAACGAACTGTTGGACATGAGGTGGACCAAATCAAAGAGGCAATTCTCCTGCATCGGCGTGTGTGTGCGTGTCCACGTGTGTGTGTGTGCGTGTGTTCTCCTGCATCTCCCCTACAATGCTGCCGTTGATGTTCCTAGGCCCAGACGTCATTGAAATACGCTGCCTTTGGCCCGAGAAAAGTGCTGCGCTGTGTTTTCTACCACCACCAACGCTCTCTTTTACACTCCAGTAGCTCGTACTGTACTGTCCACAGGGGTTTCCAGGTGCTTGGGATGTTAACTTGTTATCCTGTCAAAGCCATCCAGAAAGTAGCCCCACAGTCTTACAGTCCAACACTGTTTGTGAAAGACCTCTGTATTCAGATGACATCAGTCAGCCGCTGAAGGATTGGCCACATGTACAGAAAATACTGTATGTGTCACTGTTAATGCTGACAGTTGGGTAAAAATGTCTGTTAATGATGACAGTTGGGTAAACGTTTCTGTTAATGATGACAGTTGGGTAAACGTGTCTGTTAATGATGACAGTTGGGTAAACGTTTCTGTTAATGATGACAGTTGGGTAAAAATGTCTGTTAATGATGACAGTTGGGTAAACGTTTCTGTTAATGATGACAGTTGGGTAAAAATGTCTGTTAATGATGACAGTTGGGTAAACGTTTCTGTAAATGATGACAGTTGGGTAAACGTTTCTGTTAATGATGACAGTTGGGTAAACGTTTCTGTTAATGATGACAGTTGGGTAAACGTGTCTGTTAATGATGACAGTTGGGTAAACGTTTCTGTTAATGATGAGAGTTGGGTAAACGTGTCTGCTGAGGGACATATTTTTACGAGGAAAACTTTACTTTTCAAATCCCTTATGACTGGCTACTTCCCTTTCAATCCTCCTATTGCCTTAATAAAAATGTAATGGCAAAAGTAACTGCTATTCATGTGTAATTACATTATTCTGACATCCAACAACTTGGTATAGTTGGAAAGAAGACATCTGGGAGATTATGAGGAAACTACCAGAATATAGATAGGAGTTACATAGTTCAGAATACACAAGATCAAGCACACACAAAATAACCATTTTTAAATTATTTTATTTTGAAAGTAATTTTCCATTGACAAGCTATAAGTTATTGATCACTAGAGCCGGAAACACATCAGATGGCTTCCACAACATGTGAACAATATCAGAAAAAAAAATGGGATTGATAGACCTAACAACTAGAAATGGGCAGATGTTTTAGTAAGTGGTGTCAAGTGTGGTCACGGACGTTTCCAAGTGTCCCCAAACCTCTCCAAAGTGGCATAAATGAGATAATTCCAGTGCTATTACACATTTGCAATCCCTAAATACTATTTGTTCAGTATAAAAACACAATTTCTACCATATCAACCTCACTAAAACATTGTGGTGGTGTTATGGGTTATCCAGGGTACATTCAAGTGTCCTTTCAACCTCTCCAAAGTGTCCGAATGTGGTAATCGCACTGTTTTTGCACACTGGATGTGCCTAAAAGTTATTGTTCACTATAAAAACTACATTTCTACAACACCAACCTCTCTACAACATTGTGGTGGTGTTGGGGAACATTCACGGGATATGTCCACCGACTAGGTTTTTTCAACCTAGTCACTCAGTGGACATTCGATGTTGCCATTAAGTCATACATCATCAGATAACATTGCCAATAGGCTAAATTTGTTCATACCAACCTAAGGATTAATTTGATTCCCCCCATGTTGCTATAGCTCAAACACAGACCAAATCTAAGCTTACTTTGTAAGATATTTGCTGTTTGGTGAAAACCTTGTGCAAAATAAACATTTTGACTCTCGGGGCTGGTGATCAATAACGGTAGGTCACAGGTAGACAAATATAATATCCTCATGATCTGTGGAGTCCCGGCTTTCGTATTTATTTTGTTTATGCTTCACAACTCTAACCGGAATGTATGTAGCAGCCATCTTGAGATGAGGACATTGGCTCGGCCTGCCCCTATAACTTTGTATGCCCATATATGTTAGTAAGTCACACCAAAGATTTAAAGGCACCGATCAATAAACAAGATACTCAGCTTTCCGCAGACACCCTGCTTTTGCAGATAGGGGCTACTGTTCTCATACCACACTGAATTGAAAACAAATATGAAATAAGGTCCCCAAATATGGGTTTTAAATGATAGCCTGGTAACACACACACTTGGTCAGGGAGGTGACCAAGAACCCGATGGTCACTCCGAAAGTGCTCCAGAGTTCCTCTGTGGAGATGGGAGAACCTTTAAGAAGGACAACCATCTCTGCAGCACTCCACCAGTCAGATGGAAGCCATTCCTCAGTAAAAGGCACATGACCGCCCGCTTGGAGTTTGCCAAAAGGCACCTAAAGGACTCTCAGACCATGAGAAACAAGATTCTCTGGTCTGATGAAACCAAGATTGAACTCTTTGGCCTGAACACCAAGCGTCATGTCTGGAGGAAACCTGGCACCATCCCTACGGTGAAGCATGGTGGTGGCAGCATCATGCTGTGGGGATGTTTTTCAGCGGCAGGGACTGGGAGACTAGTCAGGATCAAGGGAAAGTACAGAGAGATCCAGAGATGAAAACCTGCTACAGTGCGCTCAGGACCTAAGACTGGAATGAAGGTTCACCTTCCAACATGACAACGACCCTAAGCACACAGCCAAGACAACACAGGAGTGGCTTCGGGACAAGTCTCTGAATGTCCTTGAGTGGCCCAGCCAGAGCCCGGACTTGAACCCGATCGAACATCGATGGAGAGACCTGAAAATAGCTGTGCAGCGACGCTCTCCATTCAACCTGACAGAGCTTGAGAGGATCTGCAGAAAAGAACAGGAGGGACTCCCCAAATACAGGCTTGTAGCGTCATACCCAAGAAGACGCGATGCTGTAATTGCTTCCAAAGGTGCTTCAACAAAGTACTGAGTAAAGGGTCTGAATACTTATGTAAATGTTATATTTCAGTTTTTTAAATTTTATAAATGTGCACAAATTTCTAAAAACCTGTTTTTGCATTGTCATTATGGGGTATTGTGTGTAGATTGATGAGGAAAAAAATATATTTATTCCATTTTAGAATAAGGCTGTAACGTGAACAAATTTGGAAAAAGTCAAAGGATCTGAATACTTTCTGAATGCACTGCACGTATGTAGCTACCTCAATTACTTCGTACCCCTACACATCGACTCAGTACTGGTTCTCCCTGTCCATAGCCATGTTATTTTCTACTGCCTATATATAGCCATGTTATTTTCTACTCCCTATATATAGGCATGTTATTTTCTACTCCCTATATATAGCCATGTTATTTTATGCTCCCTATATATAACCATGTTATTTTCTACTCCCTATATGTAAATATCTTATTTTCCACTCCCTATATATAGCCATGTTATTTTCTACTCCCTATATGTAACCATGTTATTTTCTACTCCCTATATATAGCCATGTTATTTTCTACTCCCTATATGTAAATATCTTATTTTCTACTCCCTATATGTAGCCATGTTATTTTCTACTCCCTATATGTAAATATCTTATTTTCTACTCCCTATATATAACCATGCTATTTTCCACTCCCTATATATAGCCAAGTTATTTTCTACTCCCTATATGTAAATATCTTATTTTCTACTCCCTATATATAGTCATGTTATTTTCTACTCCCTATATATAGCCATGTTATTTTCTACTCCTTATATGTAAATATCTTATTTTCTACTCCCTATATGTAAATATCTTATTTTCCACTCCCTATTTATAGCCATGTTATTTTCTACTCCCTATATGTAAATATCTTATTTTCTACTCCCTATATATAGCCATGTTATTTTCTACTCCCTATATGTAAATATGTTATTTTCTACTCCCTATATGTAAATATCTTATTTTCTACTACCTATATATAGCCATGTTATTTTCTACTCCGTATATGTAAATATCTTATTTTCTACCCCCTATATATAACCATGTTATTTTCTACTCCCTATATGTAAATATCTTATTTTCTACTCCCTAAATATAGCCATGTTATTTTCTACTCCCTATATGTAAATATCTTATTTTCTACTCCCTGTATATAGCCATGTTATTTTCTACTCCCTATATATAGCCATGTTATTTTCTACTCCCTATATATAACCATGTTATTTTCTACTCCCTATATGTAAATATCTTATTTTCTACTCCCTATATATAGCCATGTTATTTTCTACTCCCTATATGTAAATATCTTATTTTCTACTCCCTATATATAGCCATGTTATTTTCTACTCCCTATATGTAAATATCGTATTTTCTACTCCCTATATATAGCCATGTTATTTTCTACTCCCTATATGTAACATGTTATTTTCTACTCCCTATGTGTAAATATCTTATTTTCTACTCCCTATATATAGCCATGTTATTTTCTACTCCCTATATGTAAATATCTTATTTTCTACTCCCTATATGTAAATATCTTATTTTCCACTCCCTATATATAGCCATGTTATTTTCTACTCCCTATATGTAAATATCTTATTTTCCACTCCCTATATATAGCCATGTTATTTTCTACTCCCTATATGTAAATATCTTATTTTCTACTCCCTATATATAGCCATGTTATTTTCTACTCCCTATATGTAAATATCTTATTTTCTGCTCCCTATATATAGCCATGTTATTTTCTACTCCCTATATATAGCCATGTTATTTTCTACTCCCTATATATAGCCATATTATTTTCTACTCCCTATATATAGCCATGTTATTTTCTACTCCCTATATATAGCCATGTTATTTTCTGCTCCCTATATATAGCCATGTTATTTTCTACTCCCTATATATAGCCATGTTATTTTCTGCTCCCTATATATAACCTTGTTATTTTCTACTCCCTATATGTAAATATCTTATTTTCCACTCCCTATATATAGCCATGTTATTTTCTACTCCCTATATGTAACCATGTTATTTTCTACTCCCTATATATAGCCATGTTATTTTCTACTCCCTATATGTAAATATCTTATTTTCTACTCCCTATATGTAGCCATGTTATTTTCTACTCCCTATATGTAAATATCTTATTTTCTACTCCCTATATATAACCATGTTAATTTCCACTCCCTATATATAGCCAAGTTATTTTCTACTCCCTATATGTAAATATCTTATTTTCTACTCCCTATATATAGTCATGTTATTTTCTACTCCCTATATGTAAATATCTTATTTTCTACTCCCTATATATAGCCATGTTATTTTCTACTCCCTATATGTAAATATGTTATTTTCTACTCCCTATATGTAAATATCTTATTTTCTACTCCCTATATATAGCCATGTTATTTTCTACTCTGTATATGTAAATATCTTATTTTCTACTCCCTATATATAACCATGTTATTTTCTACTCCCTATATGTAAATATCTTATTTTCTACTCCCTATATATAGCCATGTTATTTTCTACTCCCTATATTGAAATATCTTATTTTCTACTCCCTGTATATAGCCGTGTTATTTTCTACTCCCTAAATATAGCCATGTTATTTTCTACTCCCTATATATAACCATGTTATTTTCTACTCCCTATATGTAAATATCTTATTTTCTACTCCCTATATATAGCCATGTTATTTTCTACTCCCTATATGTAAATATCTTATTTTCTACTCCCTATATATAGCCATGTTATTTTCTACTCCCTATATGTAAATATCTTATTTTCTACTCCCTATATATAGCCATGTTATTTTCTACTCCCTATATGTAACATGTTATTTTCTACTCCCTATATGTAAATATCTTATTTTCTACTCCCTATATATAGCCATGTTATTTTCTACTCCCTATATGTAAATATCTTATTTTCTACTCCCTATATGTAAATATCTTATTTTCCACTCCCTATATATAGCCATGTTATTTTCTACTCCCTATATGTAAATATCTTATTTTCCACTCCCTATATATAGCCATGTTATTTTCTACTCCCTGTATGTAAATATCTTATTTTCTACTCCCTATATATAGACATGTTATTTTCTACTCCCTATATGTAAATATCTTATTTTCTACTCCCTATATGTAAACATGTTAATTTCCACTCCCTATATATAGCCTTCTTATTTTCTACTCCCTATATGTAAATATCTTATTTTCTACTCCCTATATATAGCCATGTTATTTTCTACTCCCTATATGTAAATATCTTATTTTCTACTCCCTATATATAGCCATGTTATTTTCTACTCCCTATATATAGCCATGTTATTTTCTACTCCCTATATGTAAATATCTTATTTTCTACTCCCTATATATAGCCATGTTATTTTCTACTCCCTATATGTAAATATCTTATTTTCTACTCCCTATATGCAAATATCTTATTTTCTACTCCCTATATATAGCCATGTTATTTTCTACTCCCTATATGTAAATATCTTATTTTCTACTCCCTATATGCAAATATCTTATTTTCTACTCCCTATATATAGCCATGTTATTTTCTACTCCCTATATGTAAATATCTTATTTTCTACTCCCTATATATAGCCATGTTATTTTCTACTCCCTATATGTAAATATCTTATTTTCTACTCCCTATATATAGCCATGTTATTTTCTACTCCTTATATGTAAATATCTTATTTTCTACTCCCTATATGTAACCATGTTATTTTCCACTCCCTATATATAGCCATCTTATTTTCTACTCCCTGTATGTAAATATCTTATTTTCTACTCCCTATATATAGCCATGTTATTTTCTACTCCCTATATGTAAATATCTTATTTTCTACTCCCTATATATAGCCATGTTATTTTCTACTCCCTATATATAGCCATGTTATTTTCTACTCCCTATATGTAACCATGTTATTTTCTACTCCCTATATATAGCCATGTTATTTTCTACTCCCTATATGTAAATATCTTATTTTCTACTCCCTATATATAGCCATGTTATTTTCTACTCCCTATATGTAAATATCTTATTTTCTACTCCCTATATATAGCCATGTTATTTTCTACTCCCTATATATAGCCATGTTATTTTCTACTCCCTATATGTAACCATGTTATTTTCTACTCCCTATATGTAAATATCTTATTTTCTACTCCCTATATATAGCCATGTTATTTTCTACTCCCTATATGTAAATATCTTATTTTCTACTCCCTATATATAGCCATGTTATTTTCTACTCCCTATATATAGCCATGTTATTTTCTACTCCCTATATGTAAATATCTTATTTTCTACTCCCTATATATAGCCATGTTATTTTCTACTCCCTATATAAAGCCATGTTCTTTTCTACTCCCTATATGTAAATATCTTATTTTCTACTCCCTATATATAGCCATGTTATTTTCTACTACCTATATGTAAATATCTTATTTTCTACTCCCTATATTTAACCATGTTATTTTCTACTCCCTATATATAGCCATGTTATTTTCTACTCCCTATATGTAAATATCTTATTTTTTACTCCCTATATGTAAATATATTTTTTTCTACTCCCTATATATAACCATGTTATTTTCTACTCCCTATATATAACCATGCTATTTTCTACTCCCTATATGTAAATATCTTATTTTCTACTCCCTATATATAGCCATGTTATTTTCTACTCCCTATATGTAAATATCTTATTTTCTACTCCCTATATATAGCCATGTTATTTTCTACTCCCTATATGTAAATCTCTTATTTTCTGCTCCCTATATATAGCCATGTTATTTTCTACTCCCTATATATAGCCATGTTATTTTCTACTCCCTATACATAGCCATGTTATTTTCTACTCCCTATATATAGCCATGTTATTTTCTACTCCCTATATATAGCCATGTTATTTTCTGCTCCCTATATATAGCCATGTTATTTTCTACTCCCTATATATAGCCATGTTATTTTCTGCTCCCTATATGTAAATATCTTATTTTCTACTCCCTATATGTAAATATCTTATTTTCTACTCCCTATATATAGCCATGTTATTTTCTACTCCCTATATACCAGCTCAGCTGGTAGAGCACGGCGCTTGTAATGCCAAGGTAGTGGGTTCGATCTCCGGGACCACCCATACACAAAAAAATGTATGCACGCATGAATGTAAGTCGCTTTGGATAAAAGCGTCTGCTAAATGGTATATTATATTATTATATTATATTATATTATATTATATGTAACCATGTTATTTTCTACTCCCTATATGTAAATATCTTATTTTCTACTTCCTATATATAGCCACGTTATTTTCTACTCCCTATATGTAAATATCTTATTTTCTACTCCCTATATATAGCCATGTTATTTTCTACTCCATATATATAGCCATGTTATTTTCTACTCCCTATATATAGCCATGTTATTTTCTACTCCCTATATATAGCCATGTTATTTTCTGCTCCCTATATATAGCCATGTTATTTTCTACTCCCTTTATATAGCCATGTTATTTTCTACTCCCTATATGTAAATATCTTATTTTCTACTCCCTATATGTAAATATCTTATTTTCTACTCCCTATATATAGCCATGTTATGTTCTACTCCCTATATGTAAATATGTTATTTTCTGCTCCCTATATATAGCCATGTTATTTTCTACTCCCTATATATAGCCATGTTATTTTCTACTCCCTATATATAACCATGTTATTTTCTACTCCCTATATATAGCCATGTTATTTTCTGCTCCCTATATATAGCCATGTTATTTTCTACTCCCTATACATAGCCATGTTATTTTCTGCTCCCTATATGTAAATATCTTATTTTCTACTCCCTATATGTAAATATCTTATTTTCTACTCCCTATATATAGCCATGTTATTTTCTACTCCCTATATACCAGCTCAGCTGGTAGAGCACGGCGCTTGTAATGCCAAGGTAGTGGGTTCGATCCCCGGGACCACCCATACACAAAAAAATGTATGCACGCATGACTGTAAGTCGCTTTGGATAAAAGCGTCTGCTAAATGGTATATTATATTATTATATTATATTATATGTAACCATGTTATTTTCTACTCCCTATATGTAAATATCTTATTTTCTACTTCCTATATATAGCCATGTTATTTTCTACTCCCTATATGTAAATATCTTATTTTCTACTCCCTATATATAGCCATGTTATTTTCTACTCCCTATATATAGCCATGTTATTTTCTACTCCCTATATATAGCCATGTTATTTTCTACTCCCTATATATAGCCATGTTATTTTCTACTCCCTATATATAGCCATGTTATTTTCTACTCCCTATATATAGCCATGTTATGTTCTGCTCCCTATATGTAAATATCTTATTTTCTACTCCCTATATGTAAATATCTTATTTTCTACTCCCTATATATAGCCATGTTATTTTCTACTCCCTATATATAGCCATGTTATTTTCTACTCCCTATATATAGCCATGTTATTTTCTACTCCCTATATATAGCCATGTTATTTTCTACTCCCTATATGTAAATATCTTATTTTCTACTCCCTATATGTAAATATCTTATTTTCTACTCCCTATATGTAAATATCTTATTTTCTACTCCCTATATATAGCCATGTTATTTTCTACTCCCTATATGTAAATATCTTATTTTCTACTCCCTATATATAGCCATGTTATTTTCTACTCCCTATATGTAAATATCTTATTTTCTACTCCCTATATATAGCCATGTTATTTTCTACTCCCTATATATAGCCATGTTATTTTCTACTCCCTATATGTAAATATGTTATTTTCTGCTCCCTATATATAGCCTTGTTATTTTCTACTCCCAATATATAGCCATGTTATTTTCTACTCCCTATATATAGCCATGTTATTTTCTACTCCCTATATATAACCATGTTATTTTCTACTCCCTATATATAGCCATGTTATTTTCTGCTCCCTATATATAGCCATGTTATTTTCTACTCCCTATACATAGCCATGTTATTTTCTGCTCCCTATATGTAAATATCTTATTTTCTACTCCCTATATGTAAATATCTTACTTTCTACTCCCTATATATAGCCATGTTATTTTCTACTCCCTATATACCAGCTCAGCTGGTAGAGCACGGCGCTTGTAATGCCAAGGTAGTGGGTTCGATCCCCGGGACCACCCATACACAAAAAAATGTATGCACGCATGACTGTAAGTCGCTTTGGATAAAAGCGTCTGCTAAATGGTATATTATATTATTATATTATATTATATTATATTATATTATATGTAACCATGTTATTTTCTACTCCCTATATGTAAATATCTTATTTTCTACTTCCTATATATAGCCATGTTATTTTCTACTCCCTATATGTAAATATCTTATTTTCTACTCCCTATATATAGCCATGTTATTTTCTACTCCCTATATATAGCCATGTTATTTTCTACTCCCTATATATAGCCATGTTATTTTCTACTCCCTATATATAGCCATGTTATTTTCTACTCCCTATATATAGCCATGTTATTTTCTACTCCCTATATATAGCCATGTTATGTTCTGCTCCCTATATGTAAATATCTTATTTTCTACTCCCTATATGTAAATATCTTATTTTCTACTCCCTATATATAGCCATGTTATTTTCTACTCCCTATATATAGCCATGTTATTTTCTACTCCCTATATATAGCCATGTTATTTTCTACTCCCTATATATAGCCATGTTATTTTCT
Organism: Coregonus lavaretus; assembly: GCF_964263955.1. Classification (NCBI taxonomy): domain Eukaryota; kingdom Metazoa; phylum Chordata; class Actinopteri; order Salmoniformes; family Salmonidae; genus Coregonus; species Coregonus lavaretus. Next base: position 42,608 of record NW_028166348.1, on the reverse strand, counting down.
ACTCCCTATATGTAAATATCTTATTTTCTACTCCCTATATGTAAATATCTTATTTTCTACTCCCTATATGTAACCATGTTATTTTCTACTCCCTATATGTAAATATCTTATTATATACTCCCTATATATAGCCATGTTATTTTCTACTCCCTATATATAGCCATGTTATTTTCTACTCCCTATATATAGCCATGTTATTTTCTACTCCTTATATGTAAATATCTTATTTTCTGCTCCCTATATGTAACCATGTTATTTTCTACTCCCTATATGTAAATATCTTATTATATACTCCCTATATATAGCCATGTTATTTTCTACTCCCTATATATAGCCATGTTATTTTCTACTCCCTATATATAGCCATGTTATTTTCTACTCCCTATATATAGCCATGTTATTTTCTACTCCCTATATGTAAATATCTTATTTTCTACTCCCTATATGTAAATATCTTATTTTCTACTCCCTATATATAGCCATGTTATTTTCTACTCCCTATATATAGCCATGTTATTTTCTACTCCCTATATGTAACCATGTTATTTTCTACTCCCTATATGTAAATATCTTATTTTCTACTCCCTATATATAGCCATGTTATTTTCTACTCCCTATATGTAAATATCTTATTTTCTACTCCCTATATATAGCCATGTTATTTTCTACTCCCTATATATAACCATGTTATTTTCTACTCCCTATATGTAAATATCTTATTTTCTACTCCCTATATATAGCCATGTTATTTTCTACTCCCTATATGTAAATATCTTATTTTCTACTCCCTATATATAGCCATGTTATTTTCTACTCCCTATATGTAAATCTCTTATTTTCTGCTCCCTATATATAGCCATGTTATTTTCTACTCCCTATATATAGCCATGTTATTTTCTACTCCCTATACATAGCCATGTTATTTTCTACTCCCTATATATAGCCATGTTATTTTCTACTCCCTATATATAGCCATGTTATTTTCTGCTCCCTATATATAGCCATGTTATTTTCTACTCCCTATATACCAGCTCAGCTGGTAGAGCACGGCGCTTGTAATGCCAAGGTAGTGGGTTCGAACCCCGGGACCACCCATACACAAAAAAATGTATGCACGCATGAATGTAAGTCGCTTTGGATAAAAGCGTCTGCTAAATGGTATATTATATTATTATATTATATTATATTATATGTAACCATGTTATTTTCTACTCCCTATATGTAAATATCTTATTTTCTACTTCCTATATATAGCCACGTTATTTTCTACTCCCTATATGTAAATATCTTATTTTCTACTCCCTATATATAGCCATGTTATTTTCTACTCCATATATATAGCCATGTTATTTTCTACTCCCTATATATAGCCATGTTATTTTCTACTCCCTATATATAGCCATGTTATTTTCTGCTCCCTATACATAGCCATGTTATTTTCTACTCCCTTTATATAGCCATGTTATTTTCTACTCCCTATATGTAAATATCTTATTTTCTACTCCCTATATGTAAATATCTTATTTTCTACTGCCTATATATAGCCATGTTATTTTCTACTCCCTATATGTAAATATGTTATTTTCTGCTCCCTATATATAGCCTTGTTATTTTCTACTCCCTATATATAGCCATGTTATTTTCTACTCCCTATATATAGCCATGTTATTTTCTACTCCCTATATATAACCATGTTATTTTCTACTCCCTATATATAGCCATGTTATTTTCTGCTCCCTATATATAGCCATGTTATTTTCTACTCCCTATACATAGCCATGTTATTTTCTGCTCCCTATATGTAACCATGTTATTTTCTACTCCCTATATATAGCCATGTTATTTTCTACTCCCTATATGTAAATATCTTATTTTCTACTCCCTATATATAGCCATGTTATTTTCTACTCCCTATATGTAAATATCTTATTTTCTACTCCCTATATATAGCCATGTTATTTTCTACTCCCTATATATAGCCATGTTATTTTCTACTCCCTATATGTAACCATGTTATTTTCTACTCCCTATATGTAAATATCTTATTTTCTACTCCCTATATATAGCCATGTTATTTTCTACTCCCTATATGTAAATATCTTATTTTCTACTCCCTATATATAGCCATGTTATTTTCTACTCCCTATATATAGCCATGTTATTTTCTACTCCCTATATGTAAATATCTTATTTTCTACTCCCTATATATAGCCATTTTATTTTCTACTCCCTATATATAGCCATGTTCTTTTCTACTCCCTATATGTAAATATCTTATTTTCTACTCCCTATATATAGCCATGTTATTTTTTACTCCCTATATGTAAATATATTTTTTTCTACTCCCTATATATAACCATGTTATTTTCTACTCCCTATATATAACCATGTTATTTTCTACTCCCTATATGTAAATATCTTATTTTCTACTCCCTATATATAGCCATGTTATTTTCTACTCCCTATATGTAAATATCTTATTTTCTACTCCCTATATATAGCCATGTTATTTTCTACTCCCTATATATAGCCATGTTATTTTCTACTCCCTATATATAGCCATGTTATTTTCTACTCCCTATATATAGCCATGTTATTTTCTACTCCCTATATGTAAATCTCTTATTTTCTGCTCCCTATATATAGCCATGTTATTTTCTACTCCCTATATATAGCCATGTTATTTTCTACTCCCTATACATAGCCATGTTATTTTCTACTCCCTATATATAGCCATGTTATTTTCTACTCCCTATATATAGCCATGGTATTTTCTGCTCCCTATATATAGCCATGTTATTTTCTACTCCCTATATATAGCCATGTTATTTTCTGCTCCCTATATGTAAATATCTTATTTTCTACTCCCTATATGTAAATATCTTATTTTCTACTCCCTATATATAGCCATGTTATTTTCTACTCCCTATATACCAGCTCAGCTGGTAGAGCACGGCGCTTGTAATGCCAAGGTAGTGGGTTCGACCTCCGGGACCACCCATACACAAAAAAATTTATGCACGCATGAATGTAAGTCGCTTTGGATAAAAGCGTCTGCTAAATGGTATATTATATTATTATATTATATTATATTATATTATATTATATGTAACCATGTTATTTTCTACTCCCTATATGTAAATATCTTATTTTCTACTTCCTATATATAGCCACGTTATTTTCTACTCCCTATATGTAAATATCTTATTTTCTACTCCCTATATATAGCCATGTTATTTTCTACTCCATATATATAGCCATGTTATTTTCTACTCCCTATATATAGCCATGTTATTTTCTACTCCCTATATGTAAATATCTTATTTTCTACTCCCTATATGTAAATATCTTATTTTCTACTCCCTATATATAGCCATGTTATTTTCTACTCCCTATATATAGCCATGTTATTTTCTGCTCCCTATATATAGCCTTGTTATTTTCTACTCCCTATATATAGCCATGTTATTTTCTACTCCCTTTATATAGCCATGTTATTTTCTACTCCCTATATGTAAATATCTTATTTTCTACTCCCTATATGTAAATATCTTATTTTCTACTCCCTATATATAGCCATGTTATTTTCTACTCCCTATATGTAAATATGTTATTTTCTGCTCCCTATATATAGCCTTGTTATTTTCTACTCCCTATATATAGCCATGTTATTTTCTACTCCCTATATATAGCCATGTTATTTTCTACTCCCTATATATAACCATGTTATTTTCTACTCCCTATATATAGCCATGTTATTTTCTGCTCCCTATATATAGCCATGTTATTTTCTACTCCCTATACATAGCCATGTTATTTTCTGCTCCCTATATGTAAATATCTTATTTTCTACTCCCTATATGTAAATATCTTATTTTCTACTCCCTATATATAGCCATGTTATTTTCTACTCCCTATATACCAGCTCAGCTGGTAGAGCACGGCGCTTGTAATGCCAAGGTAGTGGGTTCGATCCCCGGGACCACCCATACACAAAAAAATTTATGCACGCATGACTGTAAGTCGCTTTGGATAAAAGCGTCTGCTAAATGGTATATTATATTATTATATTATATTATATTATATTATATGTAACCATGTTATTTTCTACTCCCTATATGTAAATATCTTATTTTCTACTTCCTATATATAGCCATGTTATTTTCTACTCCCTATATGTAAATATCTTATTTTCTACTCCCTATATATAGCCATGTTATTTTCTACTCCCTATATATAGCCATGTTATTTTCTACTCCCTATATATAGCCATGTTATTTTCTACTCCCTATATATAGCCATGTTATTTTCTACTCCCTATATATAGCCATGTTATTTTCTACTCCCTATATATAGCCATGTTATGTTCTGCTCCCTAAATGTAAATATCTTATTTTCTACTCCCTATATGTAAATATCTTATTTTCTACTCCCTATATATAGCCATGTTATTTTCTACTCCCTATATATAGCCATGTTATTATCTACTCCCTATATATAGCCATGTTATTTTCTACTCCCTATATGTAAATATCTTATTTTCTACTCCCTATATGTAAATATCTTATTTTCTACTCCCTATATGTAAATATCTTATTTTCTACTCCCTATATATAGCCATGTTATTTTCTACTCCCTATATGTAAATATCTTATTTTCTACTCCCTATATATAGCCATGTTATTTTCTACTCCCTATATGTAAATATCTTATTTTCTACTCCCTATATGTAAATATCTTATTTTCTACTCCCTATATATAGCCATGTTATTTTCTACTCCCTATATGTAAAAATCTTATTTTCTACTCCCTATATATAGCCATGTTATTTTCTACTCCCTATATGTAAATATCTTATTTTCTACTCCCTATATATAGCCATGTTATTTTCTACTCCTTATATGTAAATATCTTATTTTCTGCTCCCTATATGTAACCATGTTATTTTCTACTCCCTATATGTAAATATCTTATTTTATACTCCCTATATATAGCCATGTTATTTTCTACTCCCTATATATAGCCATGTTATTTTCTACTGCCTATTTATAGCCATGTTATTTTCTACTCCCTATATATAGCCATGTTATTTTCTACTCCCTATATGTAAATATCTTATTTTCTGCTCCCTATATATAGCCATGTTATTTTCTACTCCCTATATGTAACCATGTTATTTTCTACTCCCTATATATAGCCATGTTATTTTCTACTCCCTATATGTAAATATCTTATTTTCTACTCCCTATATATAGCCATGTTATTTTCTACTCCCTATATGTAAATATCTTATTTTCTACTCCCTATATATAGCCATGTTATTTTTCTACTCCCTATATATAGCCATGTTATTTTCTACTCCCTATATGTAACCATGTTATTTTCTACTCCCTATATGTAAATATCTTATTTTCTACTCCCTATATATAGCCATGTTATTTTCTACTCCCTATATGTAAATATCTTATTTTCTACTCCCTATATATAGCCATGTTATTTTCTACTCCCTATATATAGCCATGTTCTTTTCTACTCCCTATATGTAAATATCTTATTTTCTACTCCCTATATATAGCCATGTTATTTTCTACTACCTCTATGTAAATATCTTATTTTCTACTCCCTATATCTAACCATGTTATTTTCTACTCCCTATATATAGCCATGTTATTTTCTACTCCCTATATGTAAATATCTTATTTTTTACTCCCTATATGTAAATATCTTTTTTTCTACTCCCTATATATAGCCATGTTATTTTCTACTCCCTATATATTACCATGTTATTTTCTACTCCCTATATGTAAATATCTTATTTTCTACTCCCTATATATAGCCATGTTATTTTCTACTCCCTATATGTAAATATCTTATTTTCTACTCCCTATATATAGCCATGTTATTTTCTACTCCCTATATGTAAATCTCTTATTTTCTGCTCCCTATATATAGCCATGTTATTTTCTACTCCCTATATATAGCCATGTTATTTTCTACTCCCTATACATAGCCATGTTATTTTCTACTCCCTATATATAGCCATGTTATTTTCTACTCCCTATATATAGCCATGTTATTTTCTGCTCCCTATATATAGCCATGTTATTTTCTACTCCCTATATATAGCCATGTTATTTTCTGCTCCCTATATGTAAATATCTTATTTTCTACTCCCTATATGTAAATATCTTATTTTCTACTCCCTATATATAGCCATGTTATTTTCTACTCCCTATATACCAGCTCATCTGGTAGAGCACGGCGCTTGTAATGCCAAGGTAGTGGGTTCGATCCCCGGGACCACCCATACACAAAAAAATGTATGCACGCATGAATGTAAGTCGCTTTGGATAAAAGCGTCTGCTAAATGGTATATTATATTATATTATATTATATTATATGTAACCATGTTATTTTCTACTCCCTATATGTAAATATCTTATTTTCTACTTCCTATATATAGCCACGTTATTTTCTACTCCCTATATGTAAATATCTTATTTTCTACTCCCTATATATAGCCATGTTATTTTCTACTCCCTATATGTAAATATCTTATTTTCTACTCCCTATATATAGCCATGTTATTTTCTACTCCCTATATGTAAATCTCTTATTTTCTGCTCCCTATATATAGCCATGTTATTTTCTACTCCCTATATATAGCCATGTTATTTTCTACTCCCTATACATAGCCATGTTATTTTCTACTCCATATATATAGCCATGTTATTTTCTACTCCCTATATATAGCCATGTTATTTTCTACTCCCTATATATAGCCATGTTATTTTCTGCTCCCTATACATAGCCATGTTATTTTCTACTCCCTATATATAGCCATGTTATTTTCTACTCCCTATATGTAAATATCTTATTTTCTACTCCCTATATATAGCCATGTTATTTTCTACTCCCTATATATAGCCATGTTATTTTCTACTCCCTATATGTAACCATGTTATTTTCTACTCCCTATATGTAAATATCTTATTTTCTACTCCCTATATATAGCCATGTTATTTTCTACTCCCTATATGTAAATATCTTATTTTCTACTCCCTATATATAGCCATGTTATTTTCTACTCCCTATATATAGCCATGTTCTTTTCTACTCCCTATATGTAAATATCTTATTTTCTACTCCCTATATATAGCCATGTTATTTTCTACTACCTCTATGTAAATATCTTATTTTCTACTCCCTATATCTAACCATGTTATTTTCTACTCCCTATATATAGCCATGTTATTTTCTACTCCCTATATGTAAATATCTTATTTTTTACTCCCTATATGTAAATATCTTATTTTCTACTCCCTATATGTAAATATCTTATTTTCTACTCCCTATATATAGCCATGTTATTTTCTACTCCCTATATATAGCCATGTTATTTTCTACTCCCTATATATAGCCATGTTATTTTCTACTCCCTATATATAGCCATGTTATTTTCTACTCCCTATATGTAAATATCTTATTTTCTACTCCCTATATGTAAATATCTTATTTTCTACTCCCTATATGTAAATATCTTATTTTCTACTCCCTATATATAGCCATGTTATTTTCTACTCCCTATATGTAAATATCTTATTTTCTACTCCCTATATATAGCCATGTTATTTTCTACTCCCTTTATGTAAATATCTTATTTTCTACTCCCTATATGTAAATATCTTATTTTCTACTCCCTATATATAGCCATGTTATTTTCTACTCCCTATATGTAAAAATCTTATTTTCTACTCCCTATATATAGCCATGTTATTTTCTACTCCCTATATGTAAATATCTTATTTTCTACTCCCTATATATAGCCATGTTATTTTCTACTCCTTATATGTAAATATCTTATTTTCTGCTCCCTATATGTAACCATGTTATTTTCTACTCCCTATATGTAAATATCTTATTTTATACTCCCTATATATAGCCATGTTATTTTCTACTCCCTATATATAGCCATGTTATTTTCTACTGCCTATTTATAGCCATGTTATTTTCTACTCCCTATATATAGCCATGTTATTTTCTACTCCCTATATGTAAATATCTTATTTTCTGCTCCCTATATATAGCCATGTTATTTTCTACTCCCTATATGTAACCATGTTATTTTCTACTCCCTATATATAGCCATGTTATTTTCTACTCCCTATATGTAAATATCTTATTTTCTACTCCCTATATATAGCCATGTTATTTTCTACTCCCTATATGTAAATATCTTATTTTCTACTCCCTATATATAGCCATGTTATTTTCTACTCCCTATATATAGCCATGTTATTTTCTACTCCCTATATGTAACCATGTTATTTTCTACTCCCTATATGTAAATATCTTATTTTCTACTCCCTATATATAGCCATGTTATTTTCTACTCCCTATATGTAAATATCTTATTTTCTACTCCCTATATATAGCCAGGTTATTTTCTACTCCCTATATATAGCCATGTTCTTTTCTACTCCCTATATGTAAATATCTTATTTTCTACTCCCTATATATAGCCATGTTATTTTCTACTACCTCTATGTAAATATCTTATTTTCTACTCCCTATATCTAACCATGTTATTTTCTACTCCCTATATATAGCCATGTTATTTTCTACTCCCTATATGTAAATATCTTATTTTTTACTCCCTATATGTAAATATCTTTTTTTCTACTCCCTATATATAGCCATGTTATTTTCTACTCCCTATATATAACCATGTTATTTTCTACTCCCTATATGTAAATATCTTATTTTCTACTCCCTATATATAGCCATGTTATTTTCTACTCCCTATACATAGCCATGTTATTTTCTACTCCCTATATATAGCCATGTTATTTTCTACTCCCTATATATAGCCATGTTATTTTCTGCTCCCTATATATAGCCATGTTATTTTCTACTCCCTATATATAGCCATGTTATTTTCTGCTCCCTATATGTAAATATCTTATTTTCTACTCCCTATATGTAAATATCTTATTTTCTACTCCCTATATATAGCCATGTTATTTTCTACTCCCTATATACCAGCTCAGCTGGTAGAGCATGGCGCTTGTAATGCCAAGGTAGTGGGTTCGATCCCCGGGACCACCCATACACAAAAAAATGTATGCACGCATGAATGTAAGTCGCTTTGGATAAAAGCGTCTGCTAAATGGTATATTATATTATATTATATTATATTATATTATATTATATGTAACCATGTTATTTTCTACTCCCTATATGTAAATATCTTATTTTCTACTTCCTATATATAGCCACGTTATTTTCTACTCCCTATATGTAAATATCTTATTTTCTACTCCCTATATATAGCCATGTTATTTTCTACTCCATATATATAGCCATGTTATTTTCTACTCCCTATATATAGCCATGTTATTTTCTACTCCCTATATATAGCCATGATATTTTCTGCTCCCTATACATAGCCATGTTATTTTCTACTCCCTATATATAGCCATGTTATTTTCTACTCCCTATATGTAAATATCTTATTTTCTACTCCCTATATATAGCCATGTTATTTTCTACTCCCTATATATAGCCATGTTATTTTCTACTCCCTATATGTAACCATGTTATTTTCTACTCCCTATATGTAAATATCTTATTTTCTACTCCCTATATATAGCCATGTTATTTTCTACTCCCTGTATGTAAATATCTTATTTTCTACTCCCTATATATAGCCATGTTTTTTTCTACTCCCTATATATAGCCATGTTCTTTTCTACTCCCTATATGTAAATATCTTATTTTCTACTCCCTATATATAGCCATGTTATTTTCTACTACCTCTATGTAAATATCTTATTTTCTACTCCCTATATCTAACCATGTTATTTTCTACTCCCTATATATAGACATGTTATTTTCTACTCCCTATATGTAAATATCTTATTTTTTACTCCCTATATGTAAATATCTTTTTTTCTACTCCCTATATATAGCCATGTTATTTTCTACTCCCTATATATAACCATGTTATTTTCTACTCCCTATATGTAAATATCTTATTTTCTACTCCCTATATATAGCCATGTTATTTTCTACTCCCTATATGTAAATATCTTATTTTCTACTCCCTATATATAGCCATGTTATTTTCTACTCCCTATATGTAAATCTCTTATTTTCTGCTCCCTATATATAGCCATGTTATTTTCTACTCCCTATATATAGCCATGTTATTTTCTACTCCCTATACATAGCCATGTTATTTTCTACTCCCTATATATAGCCATGTTATTTTCTACTCCCTATATATAGCCATGTTATTTTCTGCTCCCTATATATAGCCATGTTATTTTCTACTCCCTATATATAGCCATGTTATTTTCTGCTCCCTATATGTAAATATCTTATTTTCTACTCCCTATATGTAAATATCTTATTTTCTACTCCCTATATATAGCCATGTTATTTTCTACTCCCTATATACCAGCTCAGCTGGTAGAGCACGGCGCTTGTAATGCCAAGGTAGTGGGTTCGATCCCCGGGACCACCCATACACAAAAAAATGTATGCACGCATGAATGTAAGTCGCTTTGGATAAAAACGTCTGCTAAATGGTATATTATATTATTATATTATATTATATTATATTATATGTAACCATGTTATTTTCTACTCCCTATATGTAAATATCTTATTTTCTACTTCCTATATATAGCCATGTTATTTTATACTCCCTATATGTAAATATCTTATTTTCTACTCCCTATATATAGCCATGTTATTTTCTACTCCATATATATAGCCATGTTATTTTCTACTCCCTATATATAGCCATGTTATTTTCTACTCCCTATATATAGCCATGTTATTTTCTACTACCTCTATGTAAATATCTTATTTTCTACTCCCTATATCTAACCATGTTATTTTCTACTCCCTATATATAGCCATGTTATTTTCTACTCCCTATATGTAAATATCTTATTTTTTACTCCCTATATGTAAATATCTTTTTTTCTACTCCCTATATATAGCCATGTTATTTTCTACTCCCTATATATAACCATGTTATTTTCTACTCCCTATATGTAAATATCTTATTTTCTACTCCCTATATATAGCCATGTTATTTTCTACTCCCTATATGTAAATATCTTATTTTCTACTCCCTATATATAGCCATGTTATTTTCTACTCCCTATATGTAAATCTCTTATTTTCTGCTCCCTATATATAGCCATGTTATTTTCTACTCCCTATATATAGCCATGTTATTTTCTACTCCCTATACATAGCCATGTTATTTTCTACTCCCTATATATAGCCATGTTATTTTCTACTCCCTATATATAGCCATGTTATTTTCTGCTCCCTATATATAGCCATGTTATTTTCTACTCCCTATATATAGCCATGTTATTTTCTGCTCCCTATATGTAAATATCTTATTTTCTACTCCCTATATGTAAATATCTTATTTTCTACTCCCTATATATAGCCATGTTATTTTCTACTCCCTATATACCAGCTCAGCTGGTAGAGCACGGCGCTTGTAATGCCAAGGTAGTGGGTTCGATCCCCGGGACCACCCATACACAAAAAAATGTATGCACGCATGAATGTAAGTCGCTTTGGATAAAAGCGTCTGCTAAATGGTATATTATATTATTATATTATATTATATTATATTATATGTAACCATGTTATTTTCTACTCCCTATATGTAAATATCTTATTTTCTACTTCCTATATATAGCCACGTTATTTTCTACTCCCTATATGTAAATATCTTATTTTCTACTCCCTATATATAGCCATGTTATTTTCTACTCCATATATATAGCCATGTTATTTTCTACTCCCTATATATAGCCATGTTATTTTCTACTCCCTATATATAGCCATGTTATTTTCTGCTCCCTATACATAGCCATGTTATTTTCTACTCCCTATATATAGCCATGTTATTTTCTACTCCCTATATGTAAATATCTTATTTTCTACTCCCTATATATAGCCATGTTATTTTCTACTCCCTATATATAGCCATGTTATTTTCTACTCCCTATATGTAACCATGTTATTTTCTACTCCCTATATGTAAATATCTTATTTTCTACTCCCTATATATAGCCATGTTATTTTCTACTCCCTGTATGTAAATATCTTATTTTCTACTCCCTATATATAGCCATGTTATTTTCTACTCCCTATATATAGCCATGTTCTTTTCTACTCCCTATATGTAAATATCTTATTTTCTACTCCCTATATATAGCCATGTTATTTTCTACTACCTCTATGTAAATATCTTATTTTCTACTCCCTATATCTAACCATGTTATTTTCTACTCCCTATATATAGCCATGTTATTTTCTACTCCCTATATGTAAATATCTTATTTTTTACTCCCTATATGTAAATATCTTTTTTTCTACTCCCTATATATAGCCATGTTATTTTCTACTCCCTATATATAACCATGTTATTTTCTACTCCCTATATGTAAATATCTTATTTTCTACTCCCTATATATAGCCATGTTATTTTCTACTCCCTATATGTAAATATCTTATTTTCTACTCCCTATATATAGCCATGTTATTTTCTACTCCCTATATGTAAATCTCTTATTTTCTGCTCCCTATATATAGCCATGTTATTTTCTACTCCCTATATATAGCCATGTTATTTTCTACTCCCTATACATAGCCATGTTATTTTCTACTCCCTATATATAGCCATGTTATTTTCTACTCCCTATATATAGCCATGTTATTTTCTGCTCCCTATATATAGCCATGTTATTTTCTACTCCCTATATATAGCCATGTTATTTTCTACTCCCTATATGTAAATATCTTATTTTCTACTCCCTATATATAGCCATGTTATTTTCTACTCCATATATATAGCCATGTTATTTTCTACTCCCTATATATAGCCATGTTATTTTCTACTCCCTATATATAGCCATGTTATTTTCTGCTCCCTATACATAGCCATGTTATTTTCTACTCCCTTTATATAGCCATGTTATTTTCTACTCCCTATATGTAAATATCTTATTTTCTACTCCCTATATGTAAATATCTTATTTTCTACTCCCTATATATAGCCATGTTATTTTCTACTCCCTATATGTAAATATGTTATTTTCTGCTCCCTATATATAGCCTTGTTATTTTCTACTCCCTATATATAGCCATGTTATTTTCTACTCCCTATATATAGCCATGTTATTTTCTACTCCCTATATATAACCATGTTATTTTCTACTCCCTATATATAGCCATGTTATTTTCTGCTCCCTATATATAGCCATGTTATTTTCTACTCCCTATACATAGCCATGTTATTTTCTGCTCCCTATATGTAAATATCTTATTTTCTACTCCCTATATGTAAATATCTTATTTTCTACTCCCTATATATAGCCATGTTATTTTCTACTCCCTATATACCAGCTCAGCTGGTAGAGCACGGCGCTTGTAATGCCAAGGTAGTGGGTTCGATCCCCGGGACCACCCATACACAAAAAAATGTATGCACGCATGACTGTAAGTCGCTTTGGATAAAAGCGTCTGCTAAATAGTATATTATATTATTATATTATATTATATTATATTATATGTAACCATGTTATTTTCTACTCCCTATATGTAAATATCTTATTTTCTACTTCCTATATATAGCCATGTTATTTTCTACTCCCTATATGTAAATATCTTATTTTCTACTCCCTATATATAGCCATGTTATTTTCTACTCCCTATATATAGCCATGTTATTTTCTACTCCCTATATATAGCCATGTTATTTTCTACTCCCTATATATAGCCATGTTATTTTCTACTCCCTATATATAGCCATGTTATGTTCTGCTCCCTATATGTAAATATCTTATTTTCTACTCCCTATATGTAAATATCTTATTTTCTACTCCCTATATATAGCCATGTTATTTTCTACTCCCTATATATAGCCATGTTATTTTCTACTCCCTATATATAGCCATGTTATTTTCTACTCCCTATATATAGCCATGTTATTTTCTACTCCCTATATGTAAATATCTTATTTTCTACTCCCTATATGTAAATATCTTATTTTCTACTCCCTATATGTAAATATCTTATTTTCTACTCCCTATATATAGCCATGTTATTTTCTACTCCCTATATGTAAATATCTTATTTTCTACTCCCTATATATAGCCATGTTATTTTCTACTCCCTATATGTAAATATCTCATTTTCTACTCCCTATATGTAAATATCTTATTTTCTACTCCCTATATATAGCCATGTTATTTTCTACTCCCTATATGTAAATATCTTATTTTCTACTCCCTATATATAGCCATGTTATTTTCTACTCCCTATATGTAAATATCTTATTTTCTACTCCCTATATATAGCCATGTTATTTTCTACTCCTTATATGTAAATATCTTATTTTCTGCTCCCTATATGTAACCATGTTATTTTCTACTCCCTATATGTAAATATCTTATTTTATACTCCCTATATATAGCCATGTTATTTTCTACTCCCTATATATAGCCATGTTATTTTCTACTGCCTATTTATAGCCATGTTATTTTCTACTCCCTATATATAGCCATGTTATTTTCTGCTCCCTATATATAGCCATGTTATTTTCTACTCCCTATACATAGCCATGTTATTTTCTGCTCCCTATATGTAAATATCTTATTTTCTACTCCCTATATGTAAATATCTTATTTTCTACTCCCTATATATAGCCATGTTATTTTCTACTCCCTATATACCAGCTCAGCTGGTAGAGCACGGCGCTTGTAATGCCAAGGTAGTGGGTTCGATCCCCGGGACCACCCATACACAAAAAAATGTATGCACGCATGACTGTAAGTCGCTTTGGATAAAAGCGTCTGCTAAATGGTATATTATATTATTATATTATATTATATTATATGTAACCATGTTATTTTCTACTCCCTATATGTAAATATCTTATTTTCTACTTCCTATATATAGCCATGTTATTTTCTACTCCCTATATATAGCCATGTTATTTTCTGCTCCCTATATATAGCCATGTTATTTTCTACTCCCTATATATAGCCATGTTATTTTTTGCTCCCTATATGTAAATATCTTATTTTCTACTCCCTATATGTAAATATCTTATTTTCTACTCCCTATATATAGCCATGTTATTTTCTACTCCCTATATACCAGCTCAGCTGGTAGAGCACGGCGCTTGTAATGCCAAGGTAGTGGGTTCGATCCCCGGGACCACCCATACACAAAAAAATGTATGCACGCATGAATGTAAGTCGCTTTGGATAAAAACGTCTGCTAAATGGTATATTATATTATTATATTATATTATATTATATTATATGTAACCATGTTATTTTCTACTCCCTATATGTAAATATCTTATTTTCTAATTCCTATATATAGCCACGTTATTTTCTACTCCCTATATGTAAATATCTTATTTTCTACTCCCTATATATAGCCATGTTATTTTCTACTCCATATATATAGCCATGTTATTTTCTACTCCCTATATATAGCCATGTTATTTTCTACTCCCTATATATAGCCATGTTATTTTCTGCTCCCTATACATAGCCATGTTATTTTCTACTCCCTTTATATAGCCATGTTATTTTCTACTCCCTATATGTAAATATCTTATTTTCTACTCCCTATATGTAAATATCTTATTTTCTACTCCCTATATATAGCCATGTTATTTTCTACTCCCTATATGTAAATATGTTATTTTCTGCTCCCTATATATAGCCTTGTTATTTTCTGCTCCCTATATATAGCCATGTTATTTTCTACTCCCTATACATAGCCATGTTATTTTCTGCTCCCTATATGTAAATATCTTATTTTCTACTCCCTATATGTAAATATCTTATTTTCTACTCCCTATATATAGCCATGTTATTTTCTACTCCCTATATATAGCCATGTTATTTTCTACTCCCTATATATAGCCATGTTATTTTCTACTCCCTATATATAGCCATGTTATTTTCTACTCCCTATATGTAAATATCTTATTTTCTACTCCCTATATGTAAATATATTATTTTCTACTCCCTATATGTAAATATCTTATTTTCTACTCCCTATATATAGCCATGTTATTTTCTACTCCCTATATGTAAATATCTTATTTTCTACTCCCTATATATGGCCATGTTATTTTCTACTCCCTATATGTAAATATCTCATTTTCTACTCCCTATATGTAAATATCTTATTTTCTACTCCCTATATATAGCCATGTTATTTTCTAGTCCCTATATGTAAATATCTTATTTTCTACTCCCTATATATAGCCATGTTATTTTCTACTCCCTATATGTAAATATCTTATTTTCTACTCCCTATATATAGCCATGTTATTTTCTACTCCTTATATGTAAATATCTTATTTTCTGCTCCCTATATGTAACCATGTTATTTTCTACTCCCTATATGTAAATATCTTATTTTATACTCCCTATATATAGCCATGTTATTTTCTACTCCCTATATATAGCCATGTTATTTTCTACTGCCTATTTATAGCCATGTTATTTTCTACTCCCTATATATAGCCATGTTATGTTCTGCTCCCTATATATAGCCATGTTATTTTCTACTCCCTATACATAGCCATGTTATTTTCTGCTCCCTATATGTAAATATCTTATTTTCTACTCCCTATATGTAAATATCTTATTTTCTACTCCCTATATATAGCCATGTTATTTTCTACTCCCTATATACCAGCTCAGCTGGTAGAGCACGGCGCTTGTAATGCCAAGGTAGTGGGTTCGATCCCCGGGACCACCCATACACAAAAAAATGTATGCACGCATGACTGTAAGTCGCTTTGGATAAAAGCGTCTGCTAAATGGTATATTATATTATTATATTATATTATATTATATTATATGTAACCATGTTATGTTCTACTCCCTATATGTAAATATCTTATTTTCTACTTCCTATATATAGCCATGTTATTTTCTACTCCCTATATGTAAATATCTTATTTTCTACTCCCTATATATAGCCATGTTATTTTCTACTCCCTATATATAGCCATGTTATTTTCTACTCCCTATATATAGCCATGTTATTTTCTACTCCCTATATATAGCCATGTTATTTTCTACTCCCTATATATAGCCATGTTATTTTCTACTCCCTATATATAGCCATGTTATGTTCTGCTCCCTATATGTAAATATCTTATTTTCTACTCCCTATATGTAAATATCTTATTTTCTACTCCCTATATATAGCCATGTTATTTTCTACTCCCTATATATAGCCATGTTATTTTCTACTCCCTATATATAGCCATGTTATTTTCTACTCCCTATATATAGCCATGTTATTTTCTACTCCTTATATGTAAATATCTTATTTTCTGCTCCCTATATGTAACCATGTTATTTTCTACTCCCTATATGTAAATATCTTATTTTCTACTCCCTATATATAGCCATGTTATTTTATACTCCCTATATATAGCCATGTTATTTTCTACTCCCTATATATAGCCATGTTATTTTCTACTGCCTATTTATAGCCATGTTATTTTCTACTCCCTATATATAGCCATGTTATTTTCTGCTCCCTATATATAGCCATGTTATTTTCTACTCCCTATACATAGCCATGTTATTTTCTGCTCCCTATATGTAAATATCTTATTTTCTACTCCCTATATGTAAATATCTTATTTTCTACTCCCTATATATAGCCATGTTATTTTCTACTCCCTATATACCAGCTCAGCTGGTAGAGCATGGCGCTTGTAATGCCAAGGTAGTGGGTTCGATCCTCGGGACCACCCATACACAAAAAAATGTATGCACGCATGACTGTAAGTCGCTTTGGATAAAAGCGTCTGCTAAATGGTATATTATATTATTATATTATATTATATTATATTATATGTAACCATGTTATTTTCTACTCCCTATATGTAAATATCTTATTTTCTACTTCCTATATATAGCCATGTTATTTTCTACTCCCTATATGTAAATATCTTATTTTCTACTCCCTATATATAGCCATGTTATTTTCTACTCCCTATATATAGCCATGTTATTTTCTACTCCCTATATATAGCCATGTTATTTTCTACTCCCTATATATAGCCATGTTATTTTCTACTCCCTATATATAGCCATGTTATTTTCTACTCCCTATATATAGCCATGTTATGTTCTGCTCCCTATATGTAAATATCTTATTTTCTACTCCCTATATGTAAATATCTTATTTTCTACTCCCTATATATAGCAATGTTATTTTCTACTCCCTATATATAGCCATGTTATTTTCTACTCCCTATATATAGCCATGTTATTTTCTACTCCCTATATATAGCCATGTTATTTTCTACTCCCTATATGTAAATATCTTATTTTCTACTCCCTATATGTAAATATCTTATTTTCTACTCCCTATATGTAAATATCTTATTTTCTACTCCCTATATATAGCCATGTTATTTTCTACTCCCTATATGTAAATATTTTATTTTCTACTCCCTATATATAGCCTTGTTATTTTCTACTCCCTATATGTAAATATCTTATTTTCTACTCCCTATATGTAAATATCTTATTTTCTACTCCCTATATATAGCCATGTTATTTTCTACTCCCTATATGTAAATATCTTATTTTCTACTCCCTATATATAGCCATGTTATTTTCTACTCCCTATATGTAAATAGCTTATTTTCTAATCCCTATATATAGCCATGGTATTTTCTACTCCTTATATGTAAATATCTTATTTTCTGCTCCCTATATGTAACCATGTTATTTTCTACTCCCTATATGTAAATATCTTATTTTCTACTCCCTATATATAGCCATGTTATTTTCTACTCCCTATATGTAAATATCTTATTTTCTACTCCCTATATATAGCCATGTTATTTTCTACTCCCTATATGTAAATCTCTTATTTTCTGCTCCCTATATATAGCCATGTTATTTTCTACTCCCTATATATAGCCATGTTATTTTCTACTCCCTATACATAGCCATGTTATTTTCTACTCCCTATATATAGCCATGTTATTTTCTACTCCCTATATATAGCCATGTTATTTTCTGCTCCCTATATATAGCCATGTTATTTTCTACTCCCTATATATAGCCATGTTATTTTCTACTCCCTATATGTAAATATCTTATTTTCTACTCCCTATATATAGCCATGTTATTTTCTACTCCATATATATAGCCATGTTATTTTCTACTCCCTATATATAGCCATGTTATTTTCTACTCCCTATATATAGCCATGTTATTTTCTGCTCCCTATACATAGCCATGTTATTTTCTACTCCCTTTATATAGCCATGTTATTTTCTACTCCCTATATGTAAATATCTTATTTTCTACTCCCTATATGTAAATATCTTATTTTCTACTCCCTATATATAGCCATGTTATTTTCTACTCCCTATATGTAAATATGTTATTTTCTGCTCCCTATATATAGCCTTGTTATTTTCTACTCCCTATATATAGCCATGTTATTTTCTACTCCCTATATATAGCCATGTTATTTTCTACTCCCTATATATAACCATGTTATTTTCTACTCCCTATATATAGCCATGTTATTTTCTGCTCCCTATATATAGCCATGTTATTTTCTACTCCCTATACATAGCCATGTTATTTTCTGCTCCCTATATGTAAATATCTTATTTTCTACTCCCTATATGTAAATATCTTATTTTCTACTCCCTATATATAGCCATGTTATTTTCTACTCCCTATATACCAGCTCAGCTGGTAGAGCACGGCGCTTGTAATGCCAAGGTAGTGGGTTCGATCCCCGGGACCACCCATACACAAAAAAATGTATGCACGCATGACTGTAAGTCGCTTTGGATAAAAGCGTCTGCTAAATAGTATATTATATTATTATATTATATTATATTATATTATATGTAACCATGTTATTTTCTACTCCCTATATGTAAATATCTTATTTTCTACTTCCTATATATAGCCATGTTATTTTCTACTCCCTATATGTAAATATCTTATTTTCTACTCCCTATATATAGCCATGTTATTTTCTACTCCCTATATATAGCCATGTTATTTTCTACTCCCTATATATAGCCATGTTATTTTCTACTCCCTATATATAGCCATGTTATTTTCTACTCCCTATATATAGCCATGTTATGTTCTGCTCCCTATATGTAAATATCTTATTTTCTACTCCCTATATGTAAATATCTTATTTTCTACTCCCTATATATAGCCATGTTATTTTCTACTCCCTATATATAGCCATGTTATTTTCTACTCCCTATATATAGCCATGTTATTTTCTACTCCCTATATATAGCCATGTTATTTTCTACTCCCTATATGTAAATATCTTATTTTCTACTCCCTATATGTAAATATCTTATTTTCTACTCCCTATATGTAAATATCTTATTTTCTACTCCCTAT
Source organism: Coregonus lavaretus (assembly GCF_964263955.1). NCBI lineage: Eukaryota > Metazoa > Chordata > Actinopteri > Salmoniformes > Salmonidae > Coregonus > Coregonus lavaretus. Next base: position 22,116 of record NW_028166348.1, on the reverse strand, counting down.
ATATAGCCATGTTATTTTCTACTCCCTATATGTAAATATCTTATTTTCTACTCCCTATATATAGCCATGTTATTTTCTACTCCCTATATGTAAATATCTCATTTTCTACTCCCTATATGTAAATATCTTATTTTCTACTCCCTATATATAGCCATGTTATTTTCTACTCCCTATATGTAAATATCTTATTTTCTACTCCCTATATATAGCCATGTTATTTTCTACTCCCTATATGTAAATATCTTATTTTCTACTCCCTATATATAGCCATGTTATTTTCTACTCCTTATATGTAAATATCTTATTTTCTGCTCCCTATATGTAACCATGTTATTTTCTACTCCCTATATGTAAATATCTTATTTTATACTCCCTATATATAGCCATGTTATTTTCTACTCCCTATATATAGCCATGTTATTTTCTACTGCCTATTTATAGCCATGTTATTTTCTACTCCCTATATATAGCCATGTTATTTTCTGCTCCCTATATATAGCCATGTTATTTTCTACTCCCTATACATAGCCATGTTATTTTCTGCTCCCTATATGTAAATATCTTATTTTCTACTCCCTATATGTAAATATCTTATTTTCTACTCCCTATATATAGCCATGTTATTTTCTACTCCCTATATACCAGCTCAGCTGGTAGAGCACGGCGCTTGTAATGCCAAGGTAGTGGGTTCGATCCCCGGGACCACCCATACACAAAAAAATGTATGCACGCATGACTGTAAGTCGCTTTGGATAAAAGCGTCTGCTAAATGGTATATTATATTATTATATTATATTATATTATATGTAACCATGTTATTTTCTACTCCCTATATGTAAATATCTTATTTTCTACTTCCTATATATAGCCATGTTATTTTCTACTCCCTATATATAGCCATGTTATTTTCTGCTCCCTATATATAGCCATGTTATTTTCTACTCCCTATATATAGCCATGTTATTTTTTGCTCCCTATATGTAAATATCTTATTTTCTACTCCCTATATGTAAATATCTTATTTTCTACTCCCTATATATAGCCATGTTATTTTCTACTCCCTATATACCAGCTCAGCTGGTAGAGCACGGCGCTTGTAATGCCAAGGTAGTGGGTTCGATCCCCGGGACCACCCATACACAAAAAAATGTATGCACGCATGAATGTAAGTCGCTTTGGATAAAAACGTCTGCTAAATGGTATATTATATTATTATATTATATTATATTATATTATATGTAACCATGTTATTTTCTACTCCCTATATGTAAATATCTTATTTTCTAATTCCTATATATAGCCACGTTATTTTCTACTCCCTATATGTAAATATCTTATTTTCTACTCCCTATATATAGCCATGTTATTTTCTACTCCATATATATAGCCATGTTATTTTCTACTCCCTATATATAGCCATGTTATTTTCTACTCCCTATATATAGCCATGTTATTTTCTGCTCCCTATACATAGCCATGTTATTTTCTACTCCCTTTATATAGCCATGTTATTTTCTACTCCCTATATGTAAATATCTTATTTTCTACTCCCTATATGTAAATATCTTATTTTCTACTCCCTATATATAGCCATGTTATTTTCTACTCCCTATATGTAAATATGTTATTTTCTGCTCCCTATATATAGCCTTGTTATTTTCTGCTCCCTATATATAGCCATGTTATTTTCTACTCCCTATACATAGCCATGTTATTTTCTGCTCCCTATATGTAAATATCTTATTTTCTACTCCCTATATGTAAATATCTTATTTTCTACTCCCTATATATAGCCATGTTATTTTCTACTCCCTATATATAGCCATGTTATTTTCTACTCCCTATATATAGCCATGTTATTTTCTACTCCCTATATATAGCCATGTTATTTTCTACTCCCTATATGTAAATATCTTATTTTCTACTCCCTATATGTAAATATATTATTTTCTACTCCCTATATGTAAATATCTTATTTTCTACTCCCTATATATAGCCATGTTATTTTCTACTCCCTATATGTAAATATCTTATTTTCTACTCCCTATATATGGCCATGTTATTTTCTACTCCCTATATGTAAATATCTCATTTTCTACTCCCTATATGTAAATATCTTATTTTCTACTCCCTATATATAGCCATGTTATTTTCTAGTCCCTATATGTAAATATCTTATTTTCTACTCCCTATATATAGCCATGTTATTTTCTACTCCCTATATGTAAATATCTTATTTTCTACTCCCTATATATAGCCATGTTATTTTCTACTCCTTATATGTAAATATCTTATTTTCTGCTCCCTATATGTAACCATGTTATTTTCTACTCCCTATATGTAAATATCTTATTTTATACTCCCTATATATAGCCATGTTATTTTCTACTCCCTATATATAGCCATGTTATTTTCTACTGCCTATTTATAGCCATGTTATTTTCTACTCCCTATATATAGCCATGTTATGTTCTGCTCCCTATATATAGCCATGTTATTTTCTACTCCCTATACATAGCCATGTTATTTTCTGCTCCCTATATGTAAATATCTTATTTTCTACTCCCTATATGTAAATATCTTATTTTCTACTCCCTATATATAGCCATGTTATTTTCTACTCCCTATATACCAGCTCAGCTGGTAGAGCACGGCGCTTGTAATGCCAAGGTAGTGGGTTCGATCCCCGGGACCACCCATACACAAAAAAATGTATGCACGCATGACTGTAAGTCGCTTTGGATAAAAGCGTCTGCTAAATGGTATATTATATTATTATATTATATTATATTATATTATATGTAACCATGTTATGTTCTACTCCCTATATGTAAATATCTTATTTTCTACTTCCTATATATAGCCATGTTATTTTCTACTCCCTATATGTAAATATCTTATTTTCTACTCCCTATATATAGCCATGTTATTTTCTACTCCCTATATATAGCCATGTTATTTTCTACTCCCTATATATAGCCATGTTATTTTCTACTCCCTATATATAGCCATGTTATTTTCTACTCCCTATATATAGCCATGTTATTTTCTACTCCCTATATATAGCCATGTTATGTTCTGCTCCCTATATGTAAATATCTTATTTTCTACTCCCTATATGTAAATATCTTATTTTCTACTCCCTATATATAGCCATGTTATTTTCTACTCCCTATATATAGCCATGTTATTTTCTACTCCCTATATATAGCCATGTTATTTTCTACTCCCTATATATAGCCATGTTATTTTCTACTCCTTATATGTAAATATCTTATTTTCTGCTCCCTATATGTAACCATGTTATTTTCTACTCCCTATATGTAAATATCTTATTTTCTACTCCCTATATATAGCCATGTTATTTTATACTCCCTATATATAGCCATGTTATTTTCTACTCCCTATATATAGCCATGTTATTTTCTACTGCCTATTTATAGCCATGTTATTTTCTACTCCCTATATATAGCCATGTTATTTTCTGCTCCCTATATATAGCCATGTTATTTTCTACTCCCTATACATAGCCATGTTATTTTCTGCTCCCTATATGTAAATATCTTATTTTCTACTCCCTATATGTAAATATCTTATTTTCTACTCCCTATATATAGCCATGTTATTTTCTACTCCCTATATACCAGCTCAGCTGGTAGAGCATGGCGCTTGTAATGCCAAGGTAGTGGGTTCGATCCTCGGGACCACCCATACACAAAAAAATGTATGCACGCATGACTGTAAGTCGCTTTGGATAAAAGCGTCTGCTAAATGGTATATTATATTATTATATTATATTATATTATATTATATGTAACCATGTTATTTTCTACTCCCTATATGTAAATATCTTATTTTCTACTTCCTATATATAGCCATGTTATTTTCTACTCCCTATATGTAAATATCTTATTTTCTACTCCCTATATATAGCCATGTTATTTTCTACTCCCTATATATAGCCATGTTATTTTCTACTCCCTATATATAGCCATGTTATTTTCTACTCCCTATATATAGCCATGTTATTTTCTACTCCCTATATATAGCCATGTTATTTTCTACTCCCTATATATAGCCATGTTATGTTCTGCTCCCTATATGTAAATATCTTATTTTCTACTCCCTATATGTAAATATCTTATTTTCTACTCCCTATATATAGCAATGTTATTTTCTACTCCCTATATATAGCCATGTTATTTTCTACTCCCTATATATAGCCATGTTATTTTCTACTCCCTATATATAGCCATGTTATTTTCTACTCCCTATATGTAAATATCTTATTTTCTACTCCCTATATGTAAATATCTTATTTTCTACTCCCTATATGTAAATATCTTATTTTCTACTCCCTATATATAGCCATGTTATTTTCTACTCCCTATATGTAAATATTTTATTTTCTACTCCCTATATATAGCCTTGTTATTTTCTACTCCCTATATGTAAATATCTTATTTTCTACTCCCTATATGTAAATATCTTATTTTCTACTCCCTATATATAGCCATGTTATTTTCTACTCCCTATATGTAAATATCTTATTTTCTACTCCCTATATATAGCCATGTTATTTTCTACTCCCTATATGTAAATAGCTTATTTTCTAATCCCTATATATAGCCATGGTATTTTCTACTCCTTATATGTAAATATCTTATTTTCTGCTCCCTATATGTAACCATGTTATTTTCTACTCCCTATATGTAAATATCTTATTTTATACTCCCTATATATAGCCATGTTATTTTCTACTCCCTATATATAGCCATGTTATTTTCTACTGCCTATTTATAGCCATGTTATTTTCTACTCCCTATATATAGCCATGTTATTTTCTACTCCCTATATGTAAATATCTTATTTTCTGCTCCCTATATATAGCCATGTTATTTTCTACTCCCTATATGTAACCATGTTATTTTCTACTCCCTATATGTAAATAACTTATTTTCTACTCCCTATATATAGCCATGTTATTTTCTACTCCCTATATATAGCCATGTTATTTTCTACTCCCTATATGTAAATATCTTATTTTCCACTCCCTATATATATAGCCATGTTATTTTCTACTCCCTATATGTAATTATCTTATTTTCTACTCCCTATATATAGCCATGTTATTTTCTACTCCCTATATGTAAATATCTTATTTTCTACTCCCTATATATAGCCATGTTAATTTCTACTCCCTGTATATAGCCATGTTATTTTCTACTCCCTATATGTAAAAATCTTATTTTCTACTCCCTATATATAGCCATGTTATTTTCTACTCCCTATATGTAAATATCTTATTTTCTACTCCCTATATATAGCCATGTTATTTTCTACTCCTTATATGTAAATATCTTATTTTCTGCTCCCTATATGTAACCATGTTATTTTCTACTCCCTATATGTAAATATCTTATTTTATACTCCCTATATATAGCCATGTTATTTTCTACTCCCTATATATAGCCATGTTATTTTCTACTGCCTATTTATAGCCATGTTATTTTCTACTCCCTATATATAGCCATGTTATTTTCTACTCCCTATATGTAAATATCTTATTTTCTGCTCCCTATATATAGCCATGTTATTTTCTACTCCCTATATGTAACCATGTTATTTTCTACTCCCTATATATAGCCATGTTATTTTCTACTCCCTATATGTAAATATCTTATTTTCTACTCCCTATATATAGCCATGTTATTTTCTACTCCCTATATGTAAATATCTTATTTTCTACTCCCTATATATAGCCATGTTATTTTCTACTCCCTATATATAGCCATGATATTTTCTACTCCCTATATGTAACCATGTTATTTTCTACTCCCTATATGTAAATATCTTATTTTCTACTCCCTATATATAGCCATGTTATTTTCTACTCCCTATATGTAAATATCTTATTTTCTACTCCCTATATATAGCCATGTTCTTTTCTACTCCCTATATATAGCCATGTTCTTTTCTACTCCCTATATGTAAATATCTTATTTTCTACTCCCTATATATAGCCATGTTATTTTCTACTACCTCTATGTAAATATCTTATTTTCTACTCCCTATATCTAACCATGTTATTTTCTACTCCCTATATATAGCCATGTTATTTTCTACTCCCTATATGTAAATATCTTATTTTTTACTCCCTATATGTAAATATCTTTTTTTCTACTCCCTATATATAGCCATGTTATTTTCTACTCCCTATATATAACCATGTTATTTTCTACTCCCTATATGTAAATATCTTATTTTCTACTCCCTATATCTAACCATGTTATTTTCTACTCCCTATATATAGCCATGTTATTTTCTACTCCCTATATGTAAATATCTTATTTTTTACTCCCTATATGTAAATATCTTATTTTCTGCTCCCTATATGTAACCATGTTATTTTCTACTCCCTATATGTAAATATCTTATTTTATACTCCCTATATATAGCCATGTTATTTTCTACTCCCTATATATAGCCATGTTATTTTCTACTGCCTATTTATAGCCATGTTATTTTCTACTCCCTATATATAGCCATGTTATTTTCTGCTCCCTATATATAGCCATGTTATTTTCTACTCCCTATACATAGCCATGTTATTTTCTGCTCCCTATATGTAAATATCTTATTTTCTACTCCCTATATGTAAATATCTTATTTTCTACTCCCTATATATAGCCATGTTATTTTCTACTCCCTATATACCAGCTCAGCTGGTAGAGCACGGCGCTTGTAATGCCAAGGTAGTGGGTTCGATCCCCGGGACCACCCATACACAAAAAAATGTATGCACGCATGACTGTAAGTCGCTTTGGATAAAAGCGTCTGCTAAATGGTATATTATATTATTATATTATATTATATGTAACCATGTTATTTTCTACTCCCTATATGTAAATATCTTATTTTCTACTTCCTATATATAGCCATGTTATTTTCTACTCCCTATATGTAAATATCTTATTTTCTACTCCCTATATATAGCCATGTTATTTTCTACTCCCTATATATAGCCATGTTATTTTCTACTCCCTATATATAGCCATGTTATTTTCTACTCCCTATATATAGCCATGTTATTTTCTACTCCCTATATATAGCCATGTTATTTTCTACTCCCTATATATAGCCATGTTATGTTCTGCTCCCTATATGTAAATATCTTATTTTCTACTCCCTATATGTAAGTATCTTATTTTCTACTCCCTATATATAGCCATGTTATTTTCTACTCCCTATATATAGCCATGTTATTTTCTACTCCCTATATATAGCCATGTTATTTTCTACTCCCTATATATAGCCATGTTATTTTCTACTCCCTATATGTAAATATCTTATTTTCTACTCCCTATATGTAAATATCTTATTTTCTACTCCCTATATGTAAATATCTTATTTTCTACTCCCTATATATAGCCATGTTATTTTCTACTCCCTATATGTAAATATCTTATTTTCTACTCCCTATATATAGCCATGTTATTTTCTACTCCCTATATGTAAATATCTCATTTTCTACTCCCTATATGTAAATATCTTATTTTCTACTCCCTATATATAGCCATGTTATTTTCTACTCCCTATATGTAAATATCTTATTTTCTACTCCCTATATATAGCCATGTTATTTTCTACTCCCTATATGTAAATATCTTATTTTCTACTCCCTATATATAGCCATGTTATTTTCTACTCCTTATATGTAAATATCTTATTTTCTGCTCCCTATATGTAACCATGTTATTTTCTACTCCCTATATGTAAATATCTTATTTTATACTCCCTATATATAGCCATGTTATTTTCTACTCCCTATATATAGCCATGTTATTTTCTACTGCCTATTTATAGCCATGTTATTTTCTACTCCCTATATATAGCCATGTTATTTTCTGCTCCCTATATATAGCCATGTTATTTTCTACTCCCTATACATAGCCATGTTATTTTCTGCTCCCTATATGTAAATATCTTATTTTCTACTCCCTATATGTAAATATCTTATTTTCTACTCCCTATATATAGCCATGTTATTTTCTACTCCCTATATACCAGCTCAGCTGGTAGAGCATGGCGCTTGTAATGCCAAGGTAGTGGGTTCGATCCTCGGGACCACCCATACACAAAAAAATGTATGCACGCATGACTGTAAGTCGCTTTGGATAAAAGCGTCTGCTAAATGGTATATTATATTATTATATTATATTATATTATATTATATTATATGTAACCATGTTATTTTCTACTCCCTATATGTAAATATCTTATTTTCTACTTCCTATATATAGCCATGTTATTTTCTACTCCCTATATGTAAATATCTTATTTTCTACTCCCTATATATAGCCATGTTATTTTCTACTCCCTATATATAGCCATGTTATTTTCTACTCCCTATATATAGCCATGTTATTTTCTACTCCCTATATATAGCCATGTTATTTTCTACTCCCTATATATAGCCATGTTATTTTCTACTCCCTATATATAGCCATGTTATGTTCTGCTCCCTATATGTAAATATCTTATTTTCTACTCCCTATATGTAAATATCTTATTTTCTACTCCCTATATATAGCAATGTTATTTTCTACTCCCTATATATAGCCATGTTATTTTCTACTCCCTATATATAGCCATGTTATTTTCTACTCCCTATATATAGCCATGTTATTTTCTACTCCCTATATGTAAATATCTCATTTTCTACTCCCTATATGTAAATATCTTATTTTCTACTCCCTATATGTAAATATCTTATTTTCTACTCCCTATATATAGCCATGTTATTTTCTACTCCCTATATGTAAATATCTTATTTTCTACTCCCTATATATAGCCATGTTATTTTCTACTCCCTATATGTAAATATCTTATTTTCTACTCCCTATATGTAAATATCTTATTTTCTACTCCCTATATATAGCCATGTTATTTTCTACTCCCTATATGTAAATATCTTATTTTCTACTCCCTATATATAGCCATGTTATTTTCTACTCCCTATATGTAAATAGCTTATTTTCTACTCCCTATATATAGCCATGTTATTTTCTACTCCTTATATGTAAATATCTTATTTTCTGCTCCCTATATGTAACCATGTTATTTTCTACTCCCTATATGTAAATATCTTATTTTATACTCCCTATATATAGCCATGTTATTTTCTACTCCCTATATATAGCCATGTTATTTTCTACTGCCTATTTATAGCCATGTTATTTTCTACTCCCTATATATAGCCATGTTATTTTCTACTCCCTATATGTAAATATCTTATTTTCTGCTCCCTATATATAGCCATGTTATTTTCTACTCCCTATATGTAACCATGTTATTTTCTACTCCCTATATGTAAATAACTTATTTTCTACTCCCTATATATAGCCATGTTATTTTCTACTCCCTATATATAGCCATGTTATTTTCTACTCCCTATATGTAAATATCTTATTTTCCACTCCCTATATATATAGCCATGTTATTTTCTACTCCCTATATGTAATTATCTTATTTTCTACTCCCTATATATAGCCATGTTATTTTCTACTCCCTATATGTAAATATCTTATTTTCTACTCCCTATATATAGCCATGTTAATTTCTACTCCCTGTATATAGCCATGTTATTTTCTACTCCCTATATGTAAAAATCTTATTTTCTACTCCCTATATATAGCCATGTTATTTTCTACTCCCTATATGTAAATATCTTATTTTCTACTCCCTATATATAGCCATGTTATTTTCTACTCCTTATATGTAAATATCTTATTTTCTGCTCCCTATATGTAACCATGTTATTTTCTACTCCCTATATGTAAATATCTTATTTTATACTCCCTATATATAGCCATGTTATTTTCTACTCCCTATATATAGCCATGTTATTTTCTACTGCCTATTTATAGCCATGTTATTTTCTACTCCCTATATATAGCCATGTTATTTTCTACTCCCTATATGTAAATATCTTATTTTCTGCTCACTATATATAGCCATGTTATTTTCTACTCCCTATATGTAACCATGTTATTTTCTACTCCCTATATATAGCCATGTTATTTTCTACTCCCTATATGTAAATATCTCATTTTCTACTCCCTATATATAGCCATGTTATTTTCTACTCCCTATATGTAAATATCTTATTTTCTACTCCCTATATATAGCCATGTTATTTTCTACTCCCTATATATAGCCATGTTATTTTCTACTCCCTATATGTAACCATGTTATTTTCTACTCCCTATATGTAAATATCTTATTTTCTACTCCCTATATATAGCCATGTTATTTTCTACTCCCTATATGTAAATATCTTATTTTCTACTCCCTATATATAGCCATGTTCTTTTCTACTCCCTATATATAGCCATGTTCTTTTCTACTCCCTATATGTAAATATCTTATTTTCTACTCCCTATATATAGCCATGTTATTTTCTACTACCTCTATGTAAATATCTTATTTTCTACTCCCTATATCTAACCATGTTATTTTCTACTCCCAATATATAGCCATGTTATTTTCTACTCCCTATATGTAAATATCTTATTTTTTACTCCCTATATGTAAATATCTTTTTTTCTACTCCCTATATATAGCCATGTTATTTTCTACTCCCTATATATAACCATGTTATTTTCTACTCCCTATATGTAAATATCTTATTTTCTACTCCCTATATATAGCCATGTTATTTTCTACTCCTTATATGTAAATATCTTATTTTCTGCTCCCTATATGTAACCATGTTATTTTCTACTCCCTATATGTAAATATCTTATTTTATACTCCCTATATATAGCCATGTTATTTTCTACTCCCTATATATAGCCATGTTATTTTCTACTGCCTATTTATAGCCATGTTATTTTCTACTCCCTATATATAGCCATGTTATTTTCTGCTCCCTATATATAGCCATGTTATTTTCTACTCCCTATACATAGCCATGTTATTTTCTGCTCCCTATATGTAAATATCTTATTTTCTACTCCCTATATGTAAATATCTTATTTTCTACTCCCTATATATAGCCATGTTATTTTCTACTCCCTATATACCAGCTCAGCTGGTAGAGCACGCCGCTTGTAATGCCAAGGTAGTGGGTTCGATCCCCGGGACCACCCATACACAAAAAAATGTATGCACGCATGACTGTAAGTCGCTTTGGATAAAAGCGTCTGCTAAATGGTATATTATATTATTATATTATATTATATTATATGTAACCATGTTATTTTCTACTCCCTATATGTAAATATCTTATTTTCTACTTCCTATATATAGCCATGTTATTTTCTACTCCCTATATGTAAATATCTTATTTTCTACTCCCTATATATAGCCATGTTATTTTCTACTCCCTATATATAGCCATGTTATTTTCTACTCCCTATATATAGCCATGTTATTTTCTACTCCCTATATATAGCCATGTTATTTTCTACTCCCTATATATAGCCATGTTATTTTCTACTCCCTATATATAGCCATGTTATGTTCTGCTCCCTATATGTAAATATCTTATTTTCTACTCCCTATATGTAAATATCTTATTTTCTACTCCCTATATATAGCCATGTTATTTTCTACTCCCTATATATAGCCATGTTATTTTCTACTCCCTATATATAGCCATGTTATTTTCTACTCCCTATATATAGCCATGTTATTTTCTATTCCTTATATGTAAATATCTTATTTTCTGCTCCCTATATGTAACCATGTTATTTTCTACTCCCTATATGTAAATATCTTATTTTATACTCCCTATATATAGCCATGTTATTTTCTACTCCCTATATATAGCCATGTTATTTTCTACTGCCTATTTATAGCCATGTTATTTTCTACTCCCTATATATAGCCATGTTATTTTCTGCTCCCTATATATAGCCATGTTATTTTCTACTCCCTATACATAGCCATGTTATTTTCTGCTCCCTATATGTAAATATCTTATTTTCTACTCCCTATATGTAAATATCTTATTTTCTACTCCCTATATATAGCCATGTTATTTTCTACTCCCTATATACCAGCTCAGCTGGTAGAGCATGGCGCTTGTAATGCCAAGGTAGTGGGTTCGATCCCCGGGACCACCCATACACAAAAAAATGTATGCACGCATGACTGTAAGTCGCTTTGGATAAAAGCGTCTGCTAAATGGTATATTATATTATTATATTATATTATATTATATTATATTATATGTAACCATGTTATTTTCTACTCCCTATATGTAAATATCTTATTTTCTACTTCCTATATATAGCCATGTTATTTTCTACTCCCTATATGTAAATATCTTATTTTCTACTCCCTATATATAGCCATGTTATTTTCTACTCCCTATATATAGCCATGTTATTTTCTACTCCCTATATATAGCCATGTTATTTTCTACTCCCTATATATAGCCATGTTATTTTCTACTCCCTATATATAGCCATGTTATTTTCTACTCCCTATATATAGCCATGTTATGTTCTGCTCCCTATATGTAAATATCTTATTTTCTACTCCCTATATGTAAATATCTTATTTTCTACTCCCTATATATAGCCATGTTATTTTCTACTCCCTATATATAGCCATGTTATTTTCTACTCCCTATATATAGCCATGTTATTTTCTACTCCCTATATATAGCCATGTTATTTTCTACTCCCTATATGTAAATATCTTATTTTCTACTCCCTATATGTAAATATCTTATTTTCTACTCCCTATATGTAAATATCTTATTTTCTACTCCCTATATATAGCCATGTTATTTTCTACTCCCTATATGTAAATATCTTATTTTCTACTCCCTATATATAGCCATGTTATTTTCTACTCCCTATATGTAAATATCTTATTTTCTACTCCCTATATGTAAATATCTTATTTTCTACTCCCTATATATAGCCATGTTATTTTCTACTCCCTATATGTAAATATCTTATTTTCTACTCCCTATATATAGCCATGTTATTTTCTACTCCCTATATGTAAATAGCTTATTTTCTACTCCCTATATATAGCCATGTTATTTTCTACTCCTTATATGTAAATATCTTATTTTCTGCTCCCTATATGTAACCATGTTATTTTCTACTCCCTATATGTAAATATCTTATTTTATACTCCCTATATATAGCCATGTTATTTTCTACTCCCTATATATAGCCATGTTATTTTCTACTGCCTATTTATAGCCATGTTATTTTCTACTCCCTATATATAGCCATGTTATTTTCTACTCCCTATATGTAAATATCTTATTTTCTGCTCCCTATATATAGCCATGTTATTTTCTACTCCCTATATGTAACCATGTTATTTTCTACTCCCTATATGTAAATAACTTATTTTCTACTCCCTATATATAGCCATGTTATTTTCTACTCCCTATATATAGCCATGTTATTTTCTACTCCCTATATGTAAATATCTTATTTTCCACTCCCTATATATATAGCCATGTTATTTTCTACTCCCTATATGTAATTATCTTATTTTCTACTCCCTATATATAGCCATGTTATTTTCTACTCCCTATATGTAAATATCTTATTTTCTACTCCCTATATATAGCCATGTTAATTTCTACTCCCTGTATATAGCCATGTTATTTTCTACTCCCTATATGTAAAAATCTTATTTTCTACTCCCTATATATAGCCATGTTATTTTCTACTCCCTATATGTAAATATCTTATTTTCTACTCCCTATATATAGCCATGTTATTTTCTACTCCTTATATGTAAATATCTTATTTTCTGCTCCCTATATGTAACCATGTTATTTTCTACTCCCTATATGTAAATATCTTATTTTATACTCCCTATATATAGCCATGTTATTTTCTACTCCCTATATATAGCCATGTTATTTTCTACTGCCTATTTATAGCCATGTTATTTTCTACTCCCTATATATAGCCATGTTATTTTCTACTCCCTATATGTAAATATCTTATTTTCTGCTCCCTATATATAGCCATGTTATTTTCTACTCCCTATATGTAACCATGTTATTTTCTACTCCCTATATATAGCCATGTTATTTTCTACTCCCTATATGTAAATATCTTATTTTCTACTCCCTATATATAGCCATGTTATTTTCTACTCCCTATATGTAAATATCTTATTTTCTACTCCCTATATATAGCCATGTTATTTTCTACTCCCTATATATAGCCATGTTATTTTCTACTCCCTATATGTAACCATGTTATTTTCTACTCCCTATATGTAAATATCTTATTTTCTACTCCCTATATATAGCCATGTTATTTTCTACTCCCTATATGTAAATATCTTATTTTCTACTCCCTATATATAGCCATGTTCTTTTCTACTCCCTATATATAGCCATGTTCTTTTCTACTCCCTATATGTAAATATCTTATTTTCTACTCCCTATATATAGCCATGTTATTTTCTACTACCTCTATGTAAATATCTTATTTTCTACTCCCTATATCTAACCATGTTATTTTCTACTCCCTATATATAGCCATGTTATTTTCTACTCCCTATATGTAAATATCTTATTTTTTACTCCCTATATGTAAATATCTTTTTTTCTACTCCCTAAATATAGCCATGTTATTTTCTACTCCCTATATATAACCATGTTATTTTCTACTCCCTATATGTAAATATCTTATTTTCTACTCCCTATATATAGCCATGTTATTTTCTACTCCCTATATGTAAATATCTTATTTTCTACTCCCTATATATAGCCATGTTATTTTCTACTCCCTATATGTAAATCTCTTATTTTCTGCTCCCTATATATAGCCATGTTATTTTCTACTCCCTATATATAGCCATGTTATTTTCTACTCCCTATACATATCCATGTTATTTTCTACTCCCTATATATAGCCATGTTATTTTCTACTCCCTATATATAGCCATGTTATTTTCTGCTCCCTATATATAGCCATGTTATTTTCTACTCCTTATATATAGCCATGTTATTTTCTGCTCCCTATATGTAAATATCTTATTTTCTACTCCCTATATGTAAATATCTTATTTTCTACTCCCTATATATAGCCATGTTATTTTCTACTCCCTATATACCAGCTCAGCTGGTAGAGCACGGCGCTTGTAATGCCAAGGTAGTGGGTTCGATCCCCGGGACCACCCATACACAAAAAAATGTATGCACGCATGAATGTAAGTCGCTTTGGATAAAAGCGTCTGCTAAATGGTATATTATATTATTATATTATATTATATTATATTATATGTAACCATGTTATTTTCTACTCCCTATATGTAAATATCTTATTTTCTACTTCCTATATATAGCCACGTTATTTTCTACTCCCTATATGTAAATATCTTATTTTCTACTCCCTATATATAGCCATGTTATTTTCTACTCCATATATATAGCCATGTTATTTTCTACTCCCTATATATAGCCATGTTATTTTCTACTCCCTATATATAGCCATGTTATTTTCTGCTCCCTATACATAGCCATGTTATTTTCTACTCCCTTTATATAGCCATGTTATTTTCTACTCCCTATATGTAAATATCTTATTTTCTACTCCCTATATGTAAATATCTTATTTTCTACTCCCTATATATAGCCATGTTATTTTCTACTCCCTATATGTAAATATGTTATTTTCTGCTCCCTATATATAGCCTTGTTATTTTCTACTCCCTATATATAGCCATGTTATTTTCTACTCCCTATATATAGCCATGTTATTTTCTACTCCCTATATATAACCATGTTATTTTCTACTCCCTATATATAGCCATGTTATTTTCTGCTCCCTATATATAGCCATGTTATTTTCTACTCCCTATACATAGCCATGTTATTTTCTGCTCCCTATATGTAAATATCTTATTTTCTACTCCCTATATGTAAATATCTTATTTTCTACTCCCTATATGTAACCATGTTATTTTCTACTCCCTATATATAGCCATGTTATTTTCTACTCCCTATATACCAGCTCAGCTGGTAGAGCACGGCGCTTGTAATGCCAAGGTAGTGGGTTCGATCCCCGGGACCACCCATACACAAAAAAATGTATGCACGCATGACTGTAAGTCGCTTTGGATAAAAGCGTCTGCTAAATGGTAGATTATATTATTATATTATATTATATTATATTATATTATATGTAACCATGTTATTTTCTACTCCCTATATGTAAATATCTTATTTTCTACTTCCTATATATAGCCATGTTATTTTCTACTCCCTATATGTAAATATCTTATTTTCTACTCCCTATATATAGCCATGTTATTTTCTACTCCCTATATATAGCCATGTTATTTTCTACTCCCTATATATAGCCATGTTATTTTCTACTCCCTATATATAGCCATGTTATTTTCTACTCCCTATATATAGCCATGTTATTTTCTACTCCCTATATATAGCCATGTTATGTTCTGCTCACTATATGTAAATATCTTATTTTCTACTCCCTATATGTAAATATCTTATTTTCTACTCCCTATATATAGCCATGTTATTTTCTACTCCCTATATATAGCCATGTTATTTTCTACTCCCTATATATAGCCATGTTATTTTCTACTCCCTATATATAGCCATGTTATTTTCTACTCCCTATATGTAAATATCTTATTTTCTACTCCCTATATGTAAATATCTTATTTTCTACTCCCTATATGTAAATATCTTATTTTCTACTCCCTATATATAGCCATGTTATTTTCTACTCCCTATATGTAAATATCTTATTTTCTACTCCCTATATATAGCCATGTTATTTTCTACTCCCTATATGTAAATATCTTATTTTCTACTCCCTGTATATAGCCATGTTATTTTCTACTCCTTATATGTAAATATCTTATTTTCTGCTCCCTATATGTAACCATGTTATTTTCTACTCCCTATATGTAAATATCTTATTTTATACTCCCTATATATAGCCATGTTATTTTCTACTCCCTATATATAGCCATGTTATTTTCTACTGCCTATTTATAGCCATGTTATTTTCTACTCCCTATATATAGCCATGTTATTTTCTGCTCCCTATATATAGCCATGTTATTTTCTACTCCCTATACATAGCCATGTTATTTTCTGCTCCCTATATGTAAATATCTTATTTTCTACTCCCTATATGTAAATATCTTATTTTCTACTCCCTATATATAGCCATGTTATTTTCTACTCCCTATATACCAGCTCAGCTGGTAGAGCACGGCGCTTGTAATGCCAAGGTAGTGGGTTCGATCCCCGGGACCACCCATACACCAGAAAATGTATGCACGCATGACTGTAAGTCGCTTTGGATAAAAGCGTCTGCTAAATGGTATATTATATTATTATATTATATTATATTATATTATATGTAACCATGTTATTTTCTACTCCCTATATGTAAATATCTTATTTTCTACTTCCTATATATAGCCATGTTATTTTCTACTCCCTATATGTAAATATCTTATTTTCTACTCCCTATATATAGCCATGTTATTTTCTACTCCCTATATATAGCCATGTTATTTTCTACTCCCTATATATAGCCATGTTATTTTCTACTCCCTATATATAGCCATGTTATTTTCTACTCCCTATATATAGCCATGTTATTTTCTACTCCCTATATATAGCCATGTTATGTTCTGCTCCCTATATGTAAATATCTTATTTTCTACTCCCTATATGTAAATATCTTATTTTCTACTCCCTATATATAGCCATGTTATTTTCTACTCCCTATATATAGCCATGTTATTTTCTACTCCCTATATATAGCCATGTTATTTTCTACTCCCTATATATAGCCATGTTATTTTCTACTCCTTATATGTAAATATCTTATTTTCTGCTCCCTATATGTAACCATGTTATTTTCTACTCCCTATATGTAAATATCTTATTTTATACTCCCTATATATAGCCATGTTATTTTCTACTCCCTATATATAGCCATGTTATTTTCTACTGCCTATTTATAGCCATGTTATTTTCTACTCCCTATATATAGCCATGTTATTTTCTGCTCCCTATATATAGCCATGTTATTTTCTACTCCCTATACATAGCCATGTTATTTTCTGCTCCCTATATGTAAATATCTTATTTTCTACTCCCTATATGTAAATATCTTATTTTCTACTCCCTATATATAGCCATGTTCTTTTCTACTCCCTATATACCAGCTCAGCTGGTAGAGCACGGCGCTTGTAATGCCAAGGTAGTGTTTTCGATCCCCGGGACCACCCATACACAAAAAAATGTATGCACGCATGACTGTAAGTCGCTTTGGATAAAAGCGTCTGCTAAATGGTATATTATATTATTATATTATATTATATTATATTATATGTAACCATGTTATTTTCTACTCCCTATATGTAAATATCTTATTTTCTACTTCCTATATATAGCCATGTTATTTTCTACTCCCTATATGTAAATATCTTATTTTCTACTCCCTATATATAGCCATGTTATTTTCTACTCCCTATATATAGCCATGTTATTTTCTACTCCCTATATATAGCCATGTTATTTTCTACTCCCTATATATAGCCATGTTATTTTCTACTCCCTATATATAGCCATGTTATTTTCTACTCCCTATATATAGCCATGTTATGTTCTGCTCCCTATATGTAAATATCTTATTTTCTACTCCCTATATGTAAATATCTTATTTTCTACTCCCTATATATAGCCATGTTATTTTCTACTCCCTATATATAGCCATGTTATTTTCTACTCCCTATATATAGCCATGTTATTTTCTACTCCCTATATATAGCCATGTTATTTTCTACTCCCTATATGTAAATATCTTATTTTCTACTCCCTATATGTAAATATCTTATTTTCTACTCCCTATATGTAAATATCTTATTTTCTACTCCCTATATATAGCCATGTTATTTTCTACTCCCTATATGTAAATATCTTATTTTCTACTCCCTATATATAGCCATGTTATTTTCTACTCCCTATATGTAAATGTCTTATTTTCTACTCCCTATATGTAAATATCTTATTTTCTACTCCCTATATATAGCCATGTTATTTTCTACTCCCTATATGTAAATATCTTATTTTCTACTCCCTATATATAGCCATGTTATTTTCTACTCCCTATATGTAAATATCTTATTTTCTACTCCCTATATATAGCCATGTTATTTTCTACTCCTTATATGTAAATATCTTATTTTCTGCTCCCTATATGTAACCATGTTATTTTCTACTCCCTATATGTAAATATCTTATTTTATACTCCCTATATATAGCCATGTTATTTTCTACTCCCTATATATAGCCATGTTATTTTCTACTGCCTATTTATAGCCATGTTATTTTCTACTCCCTATATATAGCCATGTTATTTTCTACTCCCTATATGTAAATATCTTATTTTCTGCTCCCTATATATAGCCATGTTATTTTCTACTCCCTATATGTAACCATGTTATTTTCTACTCCCTATATGTAAATAACTTATTTTCTACTCCCTATATATAGCCATGTTATTTTCTACTCCCTATATATAGCCATGTTATTTTCTACTCCCTATATGTAAATATCTTATTTTCCACTCCCTATATATATAGCCATGTTATTTTCTACTCCCTATATGTAATTATCTTATTTTCTACTCCCTATATATAGCCATGTTATTTTCTACTCCCTATATGTAAATATCTTATTTTCTACTCCCTATATATAGCCATGTTAATTTCTACTCCCTGTATATAGCCATGTTATTTTCTACTCCCTATATGTAACCATGTTATTTTCTACTCCCTATATATAGTCATGTTATTTTCTACTCCCTGTATATAGCCATGTTATTTTCTACTCCCTATATGTAAATATCTTATTTTTACTCGTTATTTTTATTCGTTATTCACTTTTTCAATTTTTTATAAACAATTGTTTTATCTCATCTTTAACTCTGCATTGCTGGAACAGGACCCATAAGTAAGCATTTCGTTGTTACTCTACACCTGTTATCTAAGAAGCATTTGACAAATAAAATGTTATCTGATATGATAGTTTACCAGGATCTAACTCCTTCCTGCACTAGAGGGTTCTCCAACGACACTCTCAGAAAAAAAGGTGCTATCTACAACCTGAAAAGGCTGTCCCCATAGCAGCACCCTTTGAAGAACCCTTTTTGGTTCCAGGTAGAACCTTTTTGGTTCCAGGTAGAACCTTTTTGGTTCCAGGTAGAACCTTTTTGGTTTCAGGTAGAACCCTTTCCACAGTGGGCTCTATATGGAACCCAAAATGATTCTACCTGGAACAAAAAAAGGGTTCAAATTGGAATCAAAAAGGGTTTTCCTATGGGGACAGCCTTAGAACCCAGCCGAAGAACACTTTTGAAACCCTTTTTTCTAAGAGTGTATACTTGCTTCCAAACCTGGGTCATATAATGAATAACCTTGACTAAGACATGGAAACATGAATTGCTTTCCCAGAATTAATCAGGCTTCAGGCCAGGTGCAGGCCAGGCTGAATTAACCCTTTAGCTCAGAGGGATAATGTGCTCCTGAATCATACAGACGATTTCAGCCATAAGTCAGCTACACAAGCACAGTCCAAGGCACGGTTGGTCCTCACGGTCTGTGTGAGTGAGAGTTCAGGTGGAAGGAAGGGAGGGAGTGAATACCAGGGTGTGTGTGTGGGTGTGTGTGTTTGTGGTGTGTGTGTGTATGGAGCCTGCAGCCGGGAGCCAGTGTCTCACCAGACTCATTAATCCAGCACATTAGACTGTCATCTCAGATCTACTGACGACCATACGTGTCAACACAGATCAGGCAGGCAGGCAGGCAGGCAGGCAGGCAGACACACACACACACACAAACACACACACACACACACACACACACACAAACACATACACACACAAACTGACGACCGCACATGTCAACACAGATCTGCTTGCTCCAACCCCACTCCACACCACATCGCATCACGCTCTAGCAGCCTCTACATGACAAAAACTCACCGTGACACACACACATGCAGACACCTCCCTCACATAGGTGCCAGAGAGAGAGAGAGGGTAGAGAGAGAGAGAGAGGGGAGGGAAAGAGAGAGAGAGAGAGAAAGAAAGAGAGAGAGAGAGGAGAGAGAGAGAGAGAGAGAGAGAGAGAGAGAGAGAGAGAGAGAGAGAGAGAGAGAGAGAGAGAGAGAGAGAGAGGAGGGAGGAGGGGAGGGGAGGGGAGGGGAGGGGAGGGAGAGAGGGAGAGAGAGAGAACTAGGAGAGAGAGATCTAGGAGAGAGAGAGAAGGGAGAGAGGAGGAGAGAGGAGGGAGAGAGGGGAGGGAGAGAAAGGGGAGGGAGAGAGAGAGAGAACAAACACAAACAGACCCCACAGAGCCCCAGGACAACAACACAATTAGACCCAACCAAATCATTAGAAAACAAAAAATATAATAGGAAGAAACATTGGAAAGAATTAACAAAAAAACAGAGCAAACTAGAATGCTATTTGGCCCTAAACAGAGAATACACAGTGGCAGAATACCTGACCACTGTGACTGACCCAAACTTAAGGAAAGCTTTGACTATGTACAGACTCAGTGTGCATAGCCTTGCTATTGAGAAAGGCTGCCGTAGCAGACCTGGCTCTCAATAGAAGACAGGCTATGTGCACACTGCCCACAAAATGAGGTGGAAACTGAGCTGCACTTCCTAACCTCCTGCCAAATTAATGACCATATTAGAGACACATATTTTCCTCAGATTGCACAGAATCCGACAACAAACCCAATTTTGATAAAACCCTCTTATCTGCTGGGTGAAATACCACAGTGTGCCATCACAGCAGCAATATTTGTGACCTGTTGCCACAAGAAAAGGTAAACCAGTGAAGAACAAACACCATTGTAAATACAACCCATATTTATGTTTATTTATTTCCCATTTCTACTTTTTTTTCTACTACTATTTGCACATAATATGAAATTTGAAACGTCTGTATTCTTTTGAAACTTTTGAAACTTTTGTGAGTATAATGTTTACTGTTAATTTTTAACAATGTTAACATATGTTTCCATGGCCAATAAAGCCCTTAAATTGAAATT